>NW_024061550.1:0-114990 GCF_016432855.1 Salvelinus namaycush
GCCTCATACATCTATTCCTCCATCAATATCACCATCGTTGTTGTAGTCATCACCCTCAGCCTCATTAATCTATTCCTCCATCAATATCACCATCGTTGTTGTAGTCATCACCCTCAGCCTCATTAATCTCTTCCTCCATCAATATCACCATCGTTGTTGTAGTCATCACCTACAGCCTCATTAAACTATTCCTCCATCAATATCACCATCGTTGGTTGTAGTCATCACCTCAGCCTCATTCATCTATCCCTCCATCAATAACACCATCGTTGTTGTAGTCCATCACCCTCAGCCTCATTCATCTATTCCTCCATCAATATCACCATCGTTGTTGTAGTCATCACCCTCAGCCTTCTTCATCTGTTCCTCCATCAATATCACCATTGTTGTTGTAGTCATCACCCTCAGCCTCATTCATCTATCCCTCCATCAATAACACCATCATTGTTGTAGTCATCACCCTCAGCCTCATTCATCTATTCCTCCATCAATATCACCATTGTTGTTGTAGTCACAACCCTCAGCCTCATTAATCTATTCCTCCATCAATATCACCATTGTTGTTGTAGTCATCACCCTCAACCTCATTCATCTATTCCTCCATCAATATCACCATCGTTGTTGTAGTCATCACCCTCAGCCTCATTCATCTATTCCTCCATCAATATCACCATCGTTGTTGTAGTCATCACCCACAGCCTCATTAAACTATTCCTCCATCAATATCACCATCGTTGTTGTAGTCATCACCCTCAGCCTCATTCATCTATCCCTCCATCAATAACACCATCGTGTTGTAGTCATCACCCTCAGCCTCATTCATCTATTCCTCCATCAATATCACCATCGTTGTTGTAGTCATCACCCTCAGCCTCATTAATCTATTCCTCCATCAATGTCACCATCGTTGTTGTAGTCATCACCCTCAGCCTCATTCATCTATTCCTCCATCAATATCACCATTGTTGTTCTAGTCATCACCCTCAGCCTCATTAATCTATTCCATCAATATCACCATCGTTGTTGTAGTCATCACCCTCAGCCTCATTCATCTATTCCTCCATCAATATCACCATCGTTGTTTTAGTCATCACCCTCAGCCTCATTCATCTATTCCATCAATAACACCATCGTTGTTCTAGTCAACACCCTCAGCCTCATACATCTATTCCTCCATCAATATCACCATCGTTGTTGTAGTCATCACCCTCAGCCTCATTCATCTATTCCTCCATCAATATCACCATCGTTGTTGTAGTCATCACCCTCAGCCTCATTAATCTCTTCCTCCATCAATATCACCATCGTTGTTGTAGTCATCACCTCAGCCTCATTAATCTATTCCTCCATCAATATCACCATCGTTGTTGTAGTCATCACCCTCAGCCTCATTCATCTATCCCTCCATCAATAACACCATCGTTGTTGTAGTCATCACCCTCAGCCTCATTCATCTATTCCTCCATCAATATCACCATCGTTGTTGTAGTCATCACCCTCAGCCTTCTTCATCTGTTCCTCCATCAATATCACCATTGTTGTTGTAGTCATCACCCTCAGCCTCATTCATCTATCCCTCCATCAATAACACCATCGTTGTTGTAGTCATCACCCTCAGCCTCATTCATCTATTCCTCCATCAATATCACCATTGTTGTTGTAGTCATCACCCTCAGCCTCATTAATCTATTCCTCCATCAATATCACCATCGTTGTTGTAGTCATCACCCTCAGCCTCATTCATCTATTCCTCCATCAATATCACCATCGTTGTTGTAGTCATCACCCACAGCCTCATTAAACTATTCCTCCATCAATATCACCATCGTTGTTGTAGTCATCACCCTCAGCCTCATTAATCTATTCCTCCATCAATATCACCATCGTTGTTGTAGTCATCACCCTCAGCCTCATTCATCTATTCCTCCATCAATATCACCATCGTTGTTGTAGTCATCTTTGGTGACCTTCCCAAAGCGCCTCAGATACGACCACAGCCTCTCCATCTGCTCCCCATCTGCCAGTCCAGCACCTTCCACATATCGGGTGTTGAATTTCATCGAGAAATATAAAATCATGTCATACCATGGTAAAAGGTTTATTAGGTTAAACCTTATAAAATGATAATAAATACCTACTGACAATATTAATGATTCTGTTCAAGTACCTGACATGGCAGGTCATGTCCATCAGCATGGAAAACTGGAACAACCAATTTGGTCCCATGTTTCAATTCAGGAAACTTTCTCTAAAAAGTTATGGACAAAATGTTAATGTTAAATCTATTTTTGGAGAAAACTGCTTTTCAAATGTTAAAGTCAATGAGATCGTGAATAAAAAAGGTTAATTACTTGCACATGAGTCTGCATCTGGCATCAATGTCCTCCATGAAGATGAGATTGATGTTCTGGCCTCTCATCCCCTCCTCCATCTCTCAGTAGGTTCACTGCATCTGGCATCAATGTCCTCCATGAAGATGAGATTGATGTTCTGGCCTCTCATCCCCTCCTCCATCTCTCAGTAGGTTCACTGCATCTGGCATCAATGTCCTCCATGAAGATGAGATTGATGTTCTGGCCTCTCATCCCCTCCTTCATCTCTCAGCAGGTTCACTGCATCTGGCATCAATGTCCTCCATGAAGATGAGATTGATGTTCTGGCCTCTCATCCCCTCCTCCATCTCTCAGCAGGTTCACTGCATCTGGCATCAATGTCCTCCATGAAGATGAGAGTGATGTTCTGGCCTCTCATCCCCTCCTCCATCTGTCAGCAGGTTCACTGCATTTGACAAACTAAAGAAGAGATACATCATTATTTACAAACTAAATTAATCAAACACTGAAAAAAAATATTCAAAATAAACTGAAAAAACCTCCTTATTACTGCATCACACCTGTCACCCTTTTTCATGTTCAGGAAGTGAAGCTGGTGGTCACGCTGGCAGGAAACCCCCAACACACCTGTCACCCTTTTTCATGTTCAGGAAGTGAAGCTGGTGGTCACGCTGGCAGGAAACCCCCAACACACCTGTCACCCTTTTTCATGTTCAGGAAGTGAAGCTGGTGGTCACGCTGGCAGGAAACCCCCCAGGAAGACCCCAGGAAGAGTAGCTGCTGGTTTTAGTGTCAACTTGAATTAGAGTGTGGCTGTGGAAGACTGGTCCCTTGATGATGTCAGCAAGTGGCTGAGTTCCAATGATCTCCATGATTCCATCCCATCATTCCAAGGTTCACAATCTTTCTGAAGAATGCCAACTCTATTCAATAGTCCACTTTGCAACGAGCAAACTTTCTCTGTGTCCAGACGACTCACTCATATTGTCCTCTATCACCAGCATGAACCACATGTTCTAATTACCTGTGGAGTTAATGGGTGTGGGAAAACAAATAGATGTTTCAGCGTCTATCGGTCACACATCTACCAAAACCACAGAGAGCTTTTAAGAGACAACTTAGATGAGAATTGCCCTCATGATGAATTTGAGACTGGGACTGATCCCATTGAAGATGACTGTAACGAACGTCGTCGGGAGAAGGAGAAGAGGACCAAGGTGCAGCCTGGGTAGTATTTATAATACTTTTAATAAATACGAATACTTGAACAAAAACAACAAAGCGACAAACGAACAGTTCTGCAAGGTGCAATACACAAAACAGAAAACAACTACCCACAAACACAGGTGGAACCTGGCTACGGTTGACAGCTGCCTCTGATTGAGAACCATACCAGGCCAAACACATAGAAAAGGACAACATAGAACAAAACATAGAATGCCCACCCCAACTCACGCCCTGACCAAACCAAAATAGAGACATAAAAAGGATCTCTAAGGTCAGGGTGTGACAATGACATGAGAGATGTAGAGAGTCTGCCAGAGGCTGATAATGTTCAAAGCCACAGAGATCAACACTGAGCAGCTAATTGAAGGTCTCTAAAACAATATATGTCCTTTTATTTAGTAAATCAGGAAAGAACACTGCATCCCAGCTACGGAACAGAATAACATTGTTGAGGACCTCAGAACCATTGTTGATGCATTATGACACTACAGTGATCCCCTCAGGTTTCATCTGACAAATAAACTAATAAATGTGGTTGAACAGGACGATCTCAGGGACTTGCTGAACAACTCTGCAGTATTTGAGGAATGCATTAGATGCATAATCTCTGAGTGGATGCTGGAGCATTACTGTGTGAAAGAATTGGGCGTGGTCAGGACAATTGAAGTACCACTGAGTAACAAAGAAGGTTATAAAACAAGGTCATTTCAATACAGCTACATTTCCCCCAGGCTACATGAATATAAAGAGACATGAGACAAAACAATCATAATGAATCAGATTACATGGCCCCCAGGCTACATGAATATAAAGAGACATGAGACAAAACAATCATAATGAATCAGATTACATGGCCCCCAGGCTACATGAATATAAAGAGACATGAGACAAAACAATCATAATGAATCAGATTACATGGCCCCCAGGCTACATGAATATAAAGAGACATGAGACAAAACAATCATAATGAATCAGATTACATGGCCCCCAGGCTACATGAATATAAAGAGACATGAGACAAAACAATCATAATGAATCAGATTACATGGCCCCCAGGCTACATGAATATAAAGAGACATGAGACAAAACAATCACAATGAATCAGATTACATGGCCCCCAGGCTACATGAATATAAAGAGACATGAGACAAAACAATCATAATGAATCAGATTACATGGCCTCCAGGCTACATGAATATAAAGAGACATGAGACAAAACAATCATAATGAATCAGATTACATGGAGAGGGGGACCTGATCCTAGATCATAATGAATCAGATTACATGGAGAGGAGGGACCTGATCCTAGATCATAATGAATCAGATTACATGGAGAGGGGGACCTGATCCTAGATCATAATGAATCAGATTACATGGAGAGGGGGGGGGCTGATCCTAGATTATAATGAATCAGATTACATGGAGAGGAGGGGCCTGATCCTAGATCATAATGAATCAGATTACATGGAGAGGGAGGACCTGATCCTAGATCATAATGAATCAGAATACATGGAGAGGGGGACATGATCCTAGATCATATTGAATCAGATTACATGGAGAGGGGGACCTGATCCTAGATCATAATGAATCAGATTACATGGAGAGGGAGGACCTGATCCTAGATCATAATGAATCAGATTACATGGAGAGGAGGGACCTGATCCTAGATCGTAATGATTCAGATTACATGGAGAGGGGGGACCTGATCCTAGATCATAATGAATCCGATTACATGGAGAGGGGGACCTGATCCTAGATCATAATGAATCAGATTACATGGACAGGGGGACCTGATCCTAGATCATAATGAATCAGATTACATGGAGAGGAGTACCTGATCCTAGATCATAATGAATCAGATTACATGGAGAGGGAGACCTGATCCTAGATCATAATGAATCAGATTACATGGAGAGGGGTACCTGATCCTAGATCATAATGAATCAGATTACATGGAGAGGAGGACCTAATCCTAGATCATAATGAATCAGATTACATGGAGAGGGGGACCTGATCCTAGATCATAATGAATCAGATTACATGGAGAGGGGGGACCTGATCCTAGATCATAATGAATCAGATTACATGGAGAGGGGGACCTGATCCTAGATCATAATGAATCAGTTTACATGGACAGGGGGACCTGATCCTAGATCAGCACTCCTCCTCTGGGACACTGCCTGTGTGAAACAGAACACATAGTTGTAAAGTCTAGTTACAGCAGGTGTTTACTGCCATCTAGTGGAAGATACCAATAAAACACTTTATTATCAGGATGGGGAGACGGCTGAGCTGAAACAGAAAGTAAAGTTGTTCTTTTGGAAAGGATCCATTTTGAGGACAGAGCTAAAAACGCCATATGGAGAGAACTGACAAATAAAGTAAGTATCTTTGAACAATAATTTATTCTAATGGACAGAGTAAGAGAATGAATACCTGGAATGAGATATTACTAGTTAGTAGAACTGCTACTTGAGCTGAGTTGCTGACAGACAGCAGTTTTCAAAGTGGAAACTAATCAGTAGGCCGACATGTTATCAGTAAAACGTCTGGTAAAGATGGTGGAGGAGCTTTTCAATTATATGGTTTTATGTTTATCTCAGGGTTTCTCAATCCTTTTGTTCTTACCAGCACTTACACACCTGATTCAACTAATCATCAAATATTTTAAGACAGTTTCATATTTGAGGCATACAAATGAACATTCTCAAATTAAAACCTTTTGGGTTTGTCGGCCTGTTAACAATTTTTAAAGTCCGACAGTGATGGAAAAAACACAACTAAACCTGGTTTCCAGTAAATTATATGTTTAGCTAAGATAATGTAAGAGAGTGCCCTGCTACAGTGGGGATGTTCGTTTTGCATGGCCCGGTGATACGGTTGAATGGACATTCATTTTACAGACCAATGGAATGGTGTAAAATGCGTTTTGCTCCCCGGGATTTCACCCAGTGACCGTTACTTTATTTCCTGATATGAAATGTAAAGTAACTTTGTAGCCGACGCAGTTCCAGAATGTCTGTTGAAACTGTGACTCATATGGAACGTTAGAACAGTGGTGGAAACAGAACTCAGTTCTCAAACTGGAGTAAAAGGAAAGATTCCTTCATAGAACATGACTCAAGTAAAAGTGAAAGTCACACAGTAAAATACTACTTCAGTAAAAGTCTAAAAGTATTTGGTTTTAAATATTATTAAGTATCAAAAGTAAAAGTAAAGTAGTGATAATTTAAAAATTATTTTATTAAGCAAACCAGACAGCACAATTTTCTTGTTATTTTAATGTATGGATAGCCAGGGTCACACTCCAACACTCAGACATCATTTAAAAACAAAGCATTTGTGTTTAGTGAGTCTGCCAGATCAGAGGCAGTAGGGATGACCAGGGATGTTCTCTGTTTAGTGAGTCCACCAGATAAGAGGCAGTAGGGATGACCAGGGATGTTCTCTGTTTAGTGAGTCTGCCAGATAAGAGGCAGTAGGGATGACCAGGGATGTTCTCTGTTTAGTGAGTCCACCAGATAAGAGGCAGTAGGGATGACCAGGGATGTTCTCTGTTTAGTGAGTCCACCAGATCAGAGGCAGTAGGGATGACCAGGGATGTTCTCTGTTTAGTGAGTCCACCAGATCAGAGGCAGTAGGGATGACCAGGGATGTTCTCTGTTTCTTGAGTCTGCCAGATAAGAGGCAGTAGGGATGACCAGGGATGTTCTCTGTTTAGTGAGTCCTCCAGATAAGAGGCAGTAGGGACGACCAGGGATGTTCTCTGTTTAGTGAGTCCTCCAGATCAGAGGCAGTAGGGATGACCAGGGATGTTCTCTGTTTAGTGAGTCCTCCAGATCAGAGACAGTAGGGATGACCAGGGATGTTCTCTGTTTAGTGAGTCCTCCAGATCAGAGGCAGTAGGGATGACCAGGGATGTTTAGTGAGTCCTCCAGATCAGAGGCAGTAGGGATGACCAGGGATGTTCTCTTGATAAGTGTGTGAATTGGACCATTTATCTGTCCTGCTAAGCATTCAAAACGTAACGAGTACTTTTGGGTGTCAGGGAAAATGTACGGAGTAAAAAGTACATCATTTTCTTTATGAATGTAGTGAAGTAAAGGTAAAAGTTGTTAAAAATATAAATAGTATAGTAAAGGACAGATACCCCCAAAAACAACTGAAGTAGTACTTTAAAGTATTTTACTGAAGTACTTTCCACCACTGCATTAGAAGACAGATAAATGTGTTGATTTGAAGGAAAGACGGGCAGATTCTGGTAGGTAGGCTACGAACTATTATAAAGTTAGGTCGTCGTCAGACATTCAACAGTCACAGTAGGTTTGAGCTACAGTATGATCACTAATCATGCCGACCAACCTGATGGTCTCTGTTGGAAATGTTGTGAAAAGAATCTGGCCAAGGCTATAAATATCTGGCATTACTCATATGTATATACCCCATTCTATACTATTCTACTGTATCTTAGTCTATGTATTACTCATCTCATATGTATATACTGCATTCTATACTATTCTACTGTATCTTAGTCTATGTATTACTCATCTCATATGTATATACTGCATTCTATACTATTCTACTGTATCTTAGTCTATGCTGCTCAGGCAGTGTGACCAATAACATTTGACTTGATTTAGATTAGGCTATATATACAACATGACCAAAAGTATGTAGACACCTGCTTGTCGAACGTCTCATTCCAAAATCATGTCCATTCATATGGAGTTGGTCCCCCCTTTGCTGTAATAATAGCTTCCACTCTTCTGGGAAGGCTTTCCACTAGATGTTGGAACATTGCTGCGGGGACTTGCTTCCATTCAGCCACAAGAGCATTAGGGAGGTCGGGCACTGATGTTGGGTGATTAGGCCTGGCTCGCAGTCGGCGTTCAATTTCATCCCAAAGGTGTTCGATTGGTTGAGGTCAGGGCTCTGTGCAGGCCAGTCAAGTTCATCCACACCGATCTCGAGAAGCCATTTCTGTATTGACCTCACTTTGTGCACGGGGACATTGTCATGCTGAAACAGAAAATGGCATTCCCCAAACTGTTGCCACAAAGTTGGAAGCACAGAATCGTCTAGAATGTAATTTTATACTGTAGCGTTAAGATTTCTCTTCACTAGAACTAGGGGGCCCGAACCATGAAAAACAGCCCCAGACCATTATTCCTCCTCCACCAAACTTTACAGTTGGCACTATGCATTCGGGCAGGTAGCGTTCTCCTGGCATCCGCCAAACCCAGATTCGTCCGTCGGACTGCCAGATGGTGAAGCGTGATTCATAACTCCAAAGAACACATTTCCACTGCTCGAGAGTCTAATGGCAGTGAGCTTTACACCACTCAAACCGATGCTTGGCATTGGGCATGGTGATCTTGTGTGCGGCTGCTCGGCCATGGAAACTAATTTCTTGAAGCTCCCGACAAACAGTTATTTTGCTGACGTTGCAGTTTGGAACTTGGTAGTGAGTGTTGCAACCGAGGACAGACCATTTTTATGCGCTTCCCCACTCGGCGGGCCTGTATACTTGTGTGGCCTATTACTTCACGGTTGAGCCGTTGTTGCTCCTAGATGTTTCACAATAACAGCAGTCACATTTGACCGGGGCAACAATAACAGCAGTCACATTTGACCGGGGCAACAATAACAGCATTCACAGTTGACCGGGGCAGCAATAACAGCAGTCACATTTGACCGGGGCAGCAATAACAGCAGTCACATTTGACCGGGGCAACAATAACAGCATTCACAGTTGACCGGGGCAACAATAACAGCAGTCACAGTTGACCGGGGCAGCTCCAGCAGGGCAGGAATTTGATGAACTGACTTGTTGGAAAGGTGGCATCCTATGACGGTGCCACGTTGAAAGTCACTGAGCTCTTCAGTACGGGTCATTCTACTGCCAATGTTTGTCTATGGAGATTGCATGGCGGTCTGCTCGATTTTATACACCTGTCAGCAACGGGTGTGGCTGAAATAGCCGAATCCACTAATTTGAAGGGGTGTCCACATACTTTTGTATATATAGTGTAGATTCTCTGTCCTGCTACTGGTAGGACTATAACATTATGTGAACTGATCTGAACAGGTTTAGACTGGTCATCTATGATATGTAGGTTATATACAGTACATTCTCTGTCCTGCTACTGGTAGGACTATAACATTATGTGAACTGATCTGAACAGGTTTAGACTGGTCATCTATGATATGTAGGCTATAGCCGAGGTATAGACCTTGATCTGCATATCACTAACAACCCACTACTATACATTATAACCTAGTCTACTTTACATAATATAACATCTACATATCACTAACAACCCACTACTTTACATTATAACCTAGTCTACTTTACATAATATAACATCTACATATCACTAACAACCCTCTACTATACATTATAACCTAGTCTACTTTACATAATATAACATCTACATATCACTAACAACCCACTACTATACATTATAACCTAGTCTACTTTACATAATATAACATCTACATATCACTAACAACCCACTACTATACATTATAACCTAGCCTACTTTACATAATATAACATCTACATATCACTAACAACCCTCTACTATACATTATAACCTAGTCTACTTTACATAATATAACATCTACATATCACTAACAACCCTCTACTATACATTATAACCTAGTCTACTTTACATAATATAACATCTACATATCACTAACAACCCACTATTATACATTATAACCTAGTCTACTTTACATAATATAACATCTACATATCACTAACAACCCACTACTATACATTATAACCTAGTCTACTTTACATAATATAACATCTACATATCACTAACAACCCACTACTATACATTATAACCTAGTCTACTTTACATAATATAACATCTACATATCACTAACAACCCACTACTATACATTATAACCTAGTCTACTTTACATAATATAACATCTACATATCACTAACAACCCACTATTATACATTATAACCTAGTCTACTTTACATAATATAACATCTACATATCACTAACAACCCACTACTATACATTATAACCTAGTCTACTTTACATAATATAACATCTACATATCACTAACAACCCACTACTATACATTATAACCTAGCCTACTTTACATAATATAACATCTACATATCACTAACAACCCACTACTATACATTATAACCTAGTCTACTTTACATAATATAACATCTACATATCACTAACAACCCTCTACTATACATTATAACCTAGTCTACTTTACATAATATAACATATCACTAACAAACCACTACTATACATTATAACCTAGTCTACTTTACATAATATAACATCTACATATCACTAACAACCCTCTACTATACATAATAACCTAGTCTACTTTACATAATATAACATCTGCATATCACTAACAACCCACTACTATACATTATAACCTAGTCTACTTTACATAATATAACATCTACATATCACTAACAACCCACTACTATACATTATAACCTAGTCTACTTTACATAATATAACATCTACATATCACTAACAACCCACTACTATACATTATAACCTAGTCTACTTTACATAATATAACATCTGCATATCACTAACAACCCACTATTATACATTATAACCTAGTCTACTTTACGTAATATAAAATCTCTTACTTGATGCAAAAAACCTTTCTGAATGGATCAATGATTTCCCCCTCAGATCAATCATGTCCGTTTTATCCCTTCTGTCTACATTCTCAGATACGTTTAGAAAAGAACAGATTGAAAGACAATAAATAGCCTACTTTTAATTAATACAAATAAGTGTGAGACATGGCCTTGTGTTGCTGTACTGTCTATAACTACCTTAACAAACAGTGACTTATTATTATTATTATTGACAGTTACCATGGAGATGAAATGTCACAACTACATGTTCATGTGGTGCAATAAATCAACTGACTGTTTCTATATTATTATTATTATTATTATTTTAGAATTATATTATAGTAAATGTTTCATAAGAGATCATTAATAAATTCTATGTCTGTTAGTAAATGTTTTATTTCTCAAAGAGATAATGAATAAATGAGAACAATTGACATTCAAGAATTAGTTGTCACCGTGTTAACCACAACCAACATGTTGGATCTCTGTTTAGTTGTCACTGTGTTAACCACAACCAACATGTTGGATCTCTGTTTAGTTGTCACTGTGTTAACCACAACCAACATGCTGGATCTCTGTTTAGTTGTCACTGTGTTAACCACAACCAACATGTTGGATCTCTGTTTAGTTGTCACTGTGTTAACCACAACCAACATGCTGGATCTCTGTTTAGTTGTCACTGTGTTAACCACAACCAACATGCTGGATCTCTGTTTAGTTGTCACTGTGTTAACCACAACCAACATGTTGGATCTCTGTTTAGTTGTCACTGTGTTAACCACAACCAACATGCTGGATCTCTGTTTAGTTGTCACTGTGTTAACCACAACCAACATGTTGGATCTCTGTTTAGTTGTCACTGTGTTAACCACAACCAACATGCTGGATCTCTGTTTAGTTGTCACTGTGTTAACCACAACCAACATGCTGGATCTCTGTTTAGTTGTCACTGTGTTAACCACAACCAACATGCTGGATCTCTGTTTAGTTGTCACTGTGTCAACCACAACCAACATGCTGGATCTCTGTTTAGTTGTCACTGTGTTAACCACAACCAACATGCTGGATCTCTGTTTAGTTGTCACTGTGTTAACCACAACCAACATGTTGGATCTCTGTTTAGTTGTCACTGTGTTAACCAACATGTTGGATCTCTGTTTAGTTGTCACTGTTAACCACAACCAACATGTTGGATCTCTGTTTAGTTGTCACTGTGTTAACCACAACCAACATGTTGGATCTCTGTTTAGTTGTCACTGTGTTAACCACAACCAACATGCTGGATCTCTGTTTAGTTGTCACTGTGTTAACCACAACCAACATGCTGGATCTCTGTTTAGTTGTCACTGTTAACCACAACCAACATGTTGGATCTCTGTTTAGTTGTCACTGTGTTAACCACAACCAACATGCTGGATCTCTGTTTAGTTGTCACTGTTAACCACAACCAACATGTTGGATCTCTGTTTAGTTGTCACTGTGTTAACCACAACCAACATGTTGGATCTCTGTTTAGTTGTCACTGTGTTAACCACAACCAACATGCTGGATCTCTGTTTAGTTGTCACTGTGTTAACCACAACCAACATGTTGGATCTCTGTTTAGTTGTCACTGTGTTAACCACAACCAACATGTTGGATCTCTGTTTAGTTGTCACTGTGTTAACCACAACCAACATGTTGGATCTCTGTTTAGTTGTCACTGTGTTAACCACAACCAACATGTTGGATCTCTGTTTAGTTGTCACTGTGTTAACCACAACCAACATGTTGGATCTCTGTTTAGTTGTCACTGTGTTAACCACAACCAACATGTTGGATCTCTGTTTAGTTGTCACTGTGTTAACCACAACCAACATGTTGGATCTCTGTTTAGTTGTCACTGTGTTAACCACAACCAACATGCTGGATCTCTGTTTAGTTGTCACTGTGTTAACCACAACCAACATGCTGGATCTCTGTTTAGTTGTCACTGTGTTAACCACAACCAACATGCTGGATCTCTGTTTAGTTGTCACTGTGTTAACCACAACCAACATGCTGGATCTCTGTTTAGTTGTCACTGTGTTAACCACAACCAACATGTTGGATCTCTGTTTAGTTGTCACTGTGTTAACCACAACCAACATGTTGGATCTCTGTTTAGTTGTCACTGTGTTAACCACAACCAACATGTTGGATCTCTGTTTAGTTGTCACTGTGTTAACCACAACCAACATGTTGGATCTCTGTTTAGTTGTCACTGTGTTAACCACAACCAACATGCTGGATCTCTGTTTAGTTGTCACTGTGTTAACCACAACCAACATGTTGGATCTCTGTTTAGTTGTCACTGTGTTAACCACAACCAACATGTTGGATCTCTGTTTAGTTGTCACTGTGTTAACCACAACCAACATGTTGGATCTCTGTTTAGTTGTCACTGTGTTAACCACAACCAACATGTTGGATCTCTGTTTAGTTGTCACTGTGTTAACCACAACCAACATGTTGGATCTCTGTTTAGTTGTCACTGTGTTAACCACAACCAACATGCTGGATCTCTGTTTAGTTGTCACTGTGTTAACCACAACCAACATGTTGGATCTCTGTTTAGTTGTCACTGTGTTAACCACAACCAACATGTTGGATCTCTGTTTAGTTGTCACTGTGTTAACCACAACCAACATGTTGGATCTCTGTTTAGTTGTCACTGTGTTAACCACAACCAACATGCTGGATCTCTGTTTAGTTGTCTCTGTGTTAACCACAACCAACATGTTGGATCTCTGTTTAGTTGTCACTGTGTTAACCACAACCAACATGTTGGATCTCTG
This sequence comes from Salvelinus namaycush, assembly GCF_016432855.1. Taxonomy (NCBI): domain Eukaryota; kingdom Metazoa; phylum Chordata; class Actinopteri; order Salmoniformes; family Salmonidae; genus Salvelinus; species Salvelinus namaycush. Next base: position 14,019 of record NW_024061550.1, read on the forward strand.
TTTAGTTGTCACTGTGTTAACCACAACCAACATGTTGGATCTCTGTTTAGTTGTCACTGTGTTAACCACAACCAACATGCTGGATCTCTGTTTAGTTGTCTCTGTGTTAACCACAACCAACATGTTGGATCTCTGTTTAGTTGTCACTGTGTTAACCACAACCAACATGTTGGATCTCTGTTTAGTTGTCACTGTGTTAACCACAACCAACATGTTGGATCTCTGTTTAGTTGTCACTGTGTTAACCACAACCAACATGCTGGATCTCTGTTTAGTTGTCACTGTGTTAACCACAACCAACATGTTGGATCTCTGTTTAGTTGTCACTGTGTTAACCACAACCAACATGTTGGATCTCTGTTTAGTTGTCACTGTGTTAACCACAACCAACATGTTGGATCTCTGTTTAGTTGTCACTGTGTTAACCACAACCAACATGTTGGATCTCTGTTTAGTTGTCACTGTGTTAACCACAACCAACATGTTGGATCTCTGTTTAGTTGTCACTGTGTTAACCACAACCAACATGCTGGATCTCTGTTTAGTTGTCTCTGTGTTAACCACAACCAACATGTTGGATCTCTGTTTAGTTGTCACTGTGTTAACCACAACCAACATGTTGGATCTCTGTTTAGTTGTCACTGTGTTAACCACAACCAACATGCTGGATCTCTGTTTAGTTGTCACTGTGTTAACCACAACCAACATGCTGGATCTCTGTTTAGTTGTCACTGTGTTAACCACAACCAACATGCTGGATCTCTGTTTAGTTGTCACTGTGTTAACCACAACCAACATGCTGGATCTCTGTTTAGTTGTCACTGTGTTAACCACAACCAACATGCTGGATCTCTGTTTAGTTGTCACTGTGTTAACCACAACCAACATGTTGGATCTCTGTTTAGTTGTCACTGTGTTAACCACAACCAACATGCTGGATCTCTGTTTAGTTGTCACTGTGTTAACCACAACCAACATGTTGGATCTCTGTTTAGTTGTCACTGTGTTAACCACAACCAACATGCTGGATCTCTGTTTAGTTGTCACTGTGTTAACCACAACCAACATGTTGGATCTCTGTTTAGTTGTCTCTGTGTTAACCACAACCAACATGCTGGATCTCTGTTTAGTTGTCACTGTGTTAACCACAACCAACATGTTGGATCTCTGTTTAGTTGTCACTGTGTTAACCACAACCAACATGTTGGATCTCGGTTAGTTGTCACTGTGTTAACCACAACCAACATGCTGGATCTCTGTTTAGTTGTCACTGTGTTAACCACAACCAACATGTTGGATCTCTGTTTAGTTGTCTCTGTGTTAACCACAACCAACATGTTGGATCTCGGTTAGTTGTCACTGTGTTAACCACAACCAACATGCTGGATCTCTGTTTAGTTGTCACTGTGTTAACCACAACCAACATGTTGGATCTCTGTTTAGTTGTCACTGTGTTAACCACAACCAACATGTTGGATCTCTGTTTAGTTGTCACTGTGTTAACCACAACCAACATGCTGGATCTCTGTTTAGTTGTCACTGTGTTAACCACAACCAACATGTTGGATCTCTGTTTAGTTGTCACTGTGTTAACCACAACCAACATGCTGGATCTCTGTTTAGTTGTCACTGTGTTAACCACAACCAACATGTTGGATCTCTGTTTAGTTGTCACTGTGTTAACCACAACCAACATGCTGGATCTCTGTTTAGTTGTCACTGTGTTAACCACAACCAACATGCTGGATCTCTGTTTAGTTGTCACTGTGTTAACCACAACCAACATGTTGGATCTCTGTTTAGTTGTCACTGTGTTAACCACAACCAACATGCTGGATCTCTGTTTAGTTGTCACTGTGTTAACCACAACCAACATGTTGGATCTCTGTTTAGTTGTCACTGTGTTAACCACAACCAACATGCTGGATCTCTGTTTAGTTGTCACTGTGTTAACCACAACCAACATGTTGGATCTCTGTTTAGTTGTCACTGTGTTAACAACAACCAACATGCTGGATCTCTGTTTAGTTGTCACTGTGTTAACCACAACCAACATGCTGGATCTCTGTTTAGTTGTCACTGTGTTAACCACAACCAACATGCTGGATCTCTGTTTAGTTGTCACTGTGTTAACCACAACCAACATGTTGGATCTCTGTTTAGTTGTCACTGTGTTAACCACAACCAACATGTTGGATCTCTGTTTAGTTGTCACTGTGTTAACCACAACCAACATGTTGGATCTCTGTTTAGTTGTCACTGTGTTAACCACAACCAACATGCTGGATCTCTGTTTAGTTGTCACTGTGTTAACCACAACCAACATGTTGGATCTCTGTTTAGTTATCACTGTGTTAACCACAACCAACATGCTGGATCTCTGTTTAGTTGTCACTGTGTTAACCACAACCAACATGTTGGATCTCTGTTTAGTTGTCACTGTGTTAACCACAACCAACATGTTGGATCTCTGTTTAGTTGTCACTGTGTTAACCACAACCAACATGCTGGATCTCTGTTTAGTTGTCACTGTGTTAACCACAACCAACATGTTGGATCTCTGTTTAGTTGTCACTGTGTTAACCAACATGTTGGATCTCTGTTTAGTTGTCACTGTGTTAACCACAACCAACATGCTGGATCTCTGTTTAGTTGTCACTGTGTTAACCAACATGTTGGATCTCTGTTTAGTTGTCACTGTGTTAACCACAACCAACATGCTGGATCTCTGTTTAGTTGTCACTGTGTTAACCACAACCAACATGTTGGATCTCTGTTTAGTTGTCACTGTGTTAACCACAACCAACATGCTGGATCTCTGTTTAGTTGTCACTGTGTTAACCACAACCAACATGCTGGATCTCTGTTTAGTTGTTACTGTGTTAACCACAACCAACATGCTGGATCTCTGTTTAGTTGTCACTGTGTTAACCACAACCAACATGCTGGATCTCTGTTTAGTTGTCACTGTGTTAACCACAACCAACATGTTGGATCTCTGTTTAGTTGTCACTGTGTTAACCACAACCAACATGTTGGATCTCTGTTTAGTTGTCACTGTGTTAACCACAACCAACATGTTGGATCTCTGTTTAGTTGTCACTGTGTTAACCACAACCAACATGCTGGATCTCTGTTTAGTTGTCACTGTGTTAACCACAACCAACATGCTGGATCTCTGTTTAGTTGTCACTGTGTTAACCACAACCAACATGCTGGATCTCTGTTTAGTTGTCACTGTGTTAACCACAACCAACATGTTGGATCTCTGTTTAGTTGTCACTGTGTTAACCACAACCAACATGCTGGATCTCTGTTTAGTTGTCACTGTGTTAACCACAACCAACATGTTGGATCTCTGTTTAGTTGTCACTGTGTTAACCACAACCAACATGCTGGATCTCTGTTTAGTTGTCACTGTGTTAACCACAACCAACATGTTGGATCTCTGTTTAGTTGTCACTGTGTTAACCACAACCAACATGTTGGATCTCTGTTTAGTTGTCACTGTGTTAACCACAACCAACATGCTGGATCTCTGTTTAGTTGTCACTGTGTTAACCAACATGTTGGATCTCTGTTTAGTTGTCACTGTGTTAACCACAACCAACATGCTGGATCTCTGTTTAGTTGTCACTGTGTTAACCAACATGTTGGATCTCTGTTTAGTTGTCATTGTGTTAACCACAACCAACATGCTGGATCTCTGTTTAGTTGTCACTGTGTTAACCACAACCAACATGCTGGATCTCTGTTTAGTTGTCACTGTGTTAACCACAACCAACATGTTGGATCTCTGTTTAGTTGTCACTGTGTTAACCACAACCAACATGCTGGATCTCTGTTTAGGGGTCACTGTGTTAACCACAACCAACATGCTGGATCTCTGTTTAGTTGTCACTGTGTTAACCACAACCAACATGCTGGATCTCTGTTTAGTTGTTACTGTGTTAACCACAACCAACATGCTGGATCTCTGTTTAGTTGTCACTGTGTTAACCACAACCAACATGCTGGATCTCTGTTTAGTTGTCACTGTGTTAACCACAACCAACATGTTGGATCTCTGTTTAGTTGTCACTGTGTTAACCACAACCAACATGTTGGATCTCTGTTTAGTTGTCACTGTGTTAACCACAACCAACATGTTGGATCTCTGTTTAGTTGTCACTGTGTTAACCACAACCAACATGTTGGATCTCTGTTTAGTTGTCACTGTGTTAACCACAACCAACATGTTGGATCTCTGTTTAGTTGTCACTGTGTTAACCACAACCAACATGCTGGATCTCTGTTTAGTTGTCACTGTGTTAACCACAACCAACATGCTGGATCTCTGTTTAGTTGTCACTGTGTTAACCACAACCAACATGCTGGATCTCTGTTTAGTTGTCACTGTGTCAACCACAACCAACATGCTGGATCTCTGTTTAGTTGTCACTGTGTTAACCACAACCAACATGCTGGATCTCTGTTTAGTTGTCACTGTGTTAACCACAACCAACATGCTGGATCTCTGTTTAGTTGTCACTGTGTTAACCACAACCAACATGCTGGATCTCTGTTTAGTTGTCACTGTGTTAACCACAACCAACATGTTGGATCTCTGTTTAGTTGTCACTGTGTTAACCACAACCAACATGCTGGATCTCTGTTTAGTTGTCACTGTGTTAACCAACATGTTGGATCTCTGTTTAGTTGTCACTGTGTTAACCACAACCAACATGCTGGATCTCTGTTTAGTTGTTACTGTGTTAACCACAACCAACATGCTGGATCTCTGTTTAGTTGTCACTGTGTTAACCACAACCAACATGCTGGATCTCTGTTTAGTTGTCACTGTGTTAACCACAACCAACATGTTGGATCTCTGTTTAGTTGTCACTGTGTTAACCACAACCAACATGTTGGATCTCTGTTTAGTTGTCACTGTGTTAACCACAACCAACATGTTGGATCTCTGTTTAGTTGTCACTGTGTTAACCACAACCAACATGTTGGATCTCTGTTTAGTTGTCACTGTGTTAACCACAACCAGCATGTTGGATCTCTGTTTAGTTGTCACTGTGTTAACCACAACCAACATGCTGGATCTCTGTTTAGTTGTCACTGTGTTAACCACAACCAACATGCTGGATCTCTGTTTAGTTGTCACTGTGTTAACCACAACCAACATGCTGGATCTCTGTTTAGTTGTCACTGTGTCAACCACAACCAACATGCTGGATCTCTGTTTAGTTGTCACTGTGTTAACCACAACCAACATGCTGGATCTCTGTTTAGTTGTCACTGTGTTAACCACAACCAACATGCTGGATCTCTGTTTAGTTGTCACTGTGTTAACCACAACCAACATGCTGGATCTCTGTTTAGTTGTCACTGTGTTAACCACAACCAACATGTTGGATCTCTGTTTAGTTGTCACTGTGTTAACCACAACCAACATGCTGGATCTCTGTTTAGTTGTCACTGTGTTAACCACAACCAACATGCTGGATCTCTGTTTAGTTGTCACTGTGTTAACCACAACCAACATGTTGGATCTCTGTTTAGTTGTCACTGTGTTAACCACAACCAACATGTTGGATCTCTGTTTAGTTGTCACTGTGTTAACCACAACCAACATGTTGGATCTCTGTTTAGTTGTCACTGTGTTAACCACAACCAACATGCTGGATCTCTGTTTAGTTGTCACTGTGTTAACCACAACCAACATGCTGGATCTCTGTTTAGTTGTCACTGTGTTAACCACAACCAACATGCTGGATCTCTGTTTAGTTGTCACTGTGTCAACCACAACCAACATGCTGGATCTCTGTTTAGTTGTCACTGTGTTAACCACAACCAACATGCTGGATCTCTGTTTAGTTGTCACTGTGTTAACCACAACCAACATGCTGGATCTCTGTTTAGTTGTCACTGTGTTAACCACAACCAACATGCTGGATCTCTGTTTAGTTGTCACTGTGTTAACCACAACCAACATGTTGGATCTCTGTTTAGTTGTCACTGTGTTAACCACAACCAACATGCTGGATCTCTGTTTAGTTGTCACTGTGTTAACCAACATGTTGGATCTCTGTTTAGTTGTCACTGTGTTAACCACAACCAACATGCTGGATCTCTGTTTAGTTGTCACTGTGTTAACCACAACCAACATGTTGGATCTCTGTTTAGTTGTCACTGTGTTAACCACAACCAACATGTTGGGTCTCTGTTTAGGGGTCAGTGCTCTAAAATGAGTCTCTCTGGGAAGAGAGAGGAGGGGGGCCCTGCCTCTAAAATGAGTCTCTCTGGGGAACATGACACCAAATCTAAGAGGTGAGATAACAATGTTGTTTAAGAACTTATAAAGAGTTGGTTTCTAAAACGTTATATCCACAATTTTTTCACATTTGTTATTTTTCATCAGAAATTATTGCTTATGGGGACCTTCATGTGTCTGTAAAATATTGTTGTTCTAAGATTTAAATTCATCGATGAAATGTTGCTTTCTCACCAACACACACACACATCTATAGAATGTATAACCTTATAGTTTTTACTAATTCTGATCATTGTTACAAGTGGAATTTTGACAATATTACCGTTATATCAACACACTTCACTCCTGTTTAAACCAAAAAAATAAAAACATCTATATTGCTTAACTTCTTTGGGGTAGGGGGCAGTATTTTCACGTCCGGATGAAAAGCATGCCCAGAGTAAACAGCCTGCTACTCAGCCATAAAAGCTAGAATATGCATATTATTAGTGGATTTGGATAGAAAACACTTTGAAGTTTCTAAAATTGTTTGAATGATGTCTGTGAGCATAACAGAACTCACATGGCAGGCAAAAACCGGAGAAAAAATCCAACCAGGAAGTGGGAAATCTGAGGTTGGTCAATTTTCAACTCAACTCCAATTCAAGATACAGTGGGATATTGGTCATGTTGCACTTCCTAAGGCTTCCACTAGATGTCAACAGTCTTTAGAGCCTTGTCTGATGCTTCTACAGTGAAGTGGGGCCGAATGAGAGAGGATTGAGTAACCATGTGCATTCATGTGAGAGCGAGCTCTGTTCCATCGCACTTCTGAAGACAAAGAAATTCTCCGGTTGGAACATTATTGAAGAATTATGTTAAACACATCCTAAAGATTGATTCAATACTTTGTTTGTCATGTTTTTACGGACTGTAATATAACTTTTTTAACTTTTCGTCCGTACTTTCCGCTGGACTGGCCCGCTCATCGTGAGTTTGGAAAGTGTACTGAACGCTAGAACAACAAGGAGGAATTTGGACATAAATGATGGACATTTTCAAACAAAACAAACATTTATTGTGGAACTGGGATTCCTGGAAGTGCATTCTGATGAAGATCATCAAATGTAAGTGAATATTTATAATGTTCTTTCTCACTTCTGTTGACTGCACAATATGGCGGATATATTTTTGTCTTGATTGGGCTCGGAGCGCCGACCTCAGATTATTGCATGGATTGCTTTTTCCGTAAAGCTTTTTTGAAATCTGAAATCTGATGTATCAAATACTTACGTCATGCAAATTAATTTCTTAAAAATCATACAATGTGATTTTCTGGATTTTTGTTTTAGATTCTGTCTCTCACAGTTGAAGTGTACCTATGATAAAAATTACAGACCTCTACATGCTTTGTAAGTAGGAAAACCTGCAAAATCGGCAGTGTTTCAAATACTTGTTCTCCCCACTGTACCTGCTGGAGCGCGTGCTACAGGTGGGTGCTGCTATGGTGACCAGCGAGCTTAGATAAGAGGGGACTTTACCTAGCAGGGTCTTGTAGATGACCTGGAGCCAGTGGGTTTGGCGACAAGTATGAAGCGAGGGCCAGCCAATGAGAGCATACAGGTCACAGTGATGGGTAGTATATGTGGCTTTGGTGACAAAACAGATGGCACTGTGATAGACTGCATCCAATTTATTGAGTAGGGTATTGGAGGCTATTTTGTAAATGACATCGCCGAAGTCGAGGATTGGTAGGATGGTCAGTTTTACAAGGGTATGTTTGGCAGCATGAGTGAAGGATGCTTTGTTGTGAAATAGGAAGCCAATTGTAGATTTAACTTTGGATTGGAGATGTTTGATATGATGTTGGACAGGCGGGCAGGTGGAGGCAGCGATCGGTTGAAGAGCATGCATTTAGTTTTACTTGTATTTAAGAGCAATTGGAGGCCACGGAAGGAGAGTTGTATGGCATTGAAGCTCGTCTAGAGGTTAGTTAACACAGTGTCCAAAGAAGGACCAGAAGTATACAGAATGGTGTCATCTGCGTAGACGTGGATCAGAGACTCACCAGCAGCAAGAGCGACATCATTGATGTACACAGAGAAGAGAGTAGGTCCAAGAATTGAACCCTGTGGCACCCCCATAGAGACTGCCAGAGGCCCGGACAACAGGCCCTCCGATTTGACACACTGAACTCTGTCTGAGAAGTAGTTGGTGAACCAGGCGAGGCAGTCATTTGAGAAACCTAGGCTGTTGAGTCTGCCGATGAGGATGTGGTGATTCGAAAGCCTTGGCCAGGTCAATGAATACGGCTGCACAGTATTGTCTCTTATTGATGGCGGTTAAGATATCGTTTAGGACCTTGAGCGTGGCTGAGGTGCACCCATGACCAGCACTGAAACCAGATTGCATAACGGAGAAGGTAAATTAAACACTGGAATCGTACGCTGTGGAGAAGATTAATGTGCAAGTTGAGATAATGGGGTGCAAGGGAGCAAGATAAATAAATAAATACATTATGGGGATGAGTTAGATTGGATGGGCTATTTACAGATGAGCTATGTACATGTGCAGTGGTCTGTGAGCTGCTATGTCAGCTGGTGCTTAAAGCTAGTGAGGGAGGTATGAGTCTCCAGCTTCTGAGATTTTTGCAGTTCGATCCAGTCATTGGCAGCAGAGAACTGGAAGGAGAGGCGGCCAAAGGAAGAATTGGCTTTGGGGGTGATATGTGAGATATACCTGCTGGAGCGCATGCAACGGGTGGGTGCTGCTATGGTGACCAGTGATCTGAGATACAAGCAGAGACTTGAATAACGACAGAATTTGCTACAGTGTTGAAACGCCAAAGTTTATTGTTCAATTTGCTTTTTGCTTTACGGTCAGGGACAGTTTGAGTGTAGCCAGATCCTTTTCACTCGCTATCCTTGTTTCAATTTGTGGTTTACCGGATTCGTCATTATCCTCGAGACAGACGAACGACAGCTAGGTAAGCTAGCTAGCTACTCTACCAGCAGCATCCTAGTTATCCTATCCTCCCTCTCTCGTTGACGGATGCTGGATATCTCTGTCCGGTTCTCCTCTCTTCACTAGATAGATGGTAACTTTAGTGTTTAACCCCTCAGTGTCCATGGAGGAGGTCAGAGACCTGGCCGGGTGGTGCCAGAATAACAACCTATCCCTCAACGTAACCAAGACTAAGGAGATGATTGTGGACTACAGGAAAAGGAGCACCGAGCACGTCCCCATTCTCATCGACGGGGCTGTAGTGGAGCAGGTTGAGAGCTTCAAATTCCTTGGTGTCCACATCAACAACAAACTAGATTGGTCCAAACACACCAAGACAGTCGTGAAGAGGACACGACAAAGCCTATTCCCCGTCAGGAAACTAAAAAGATTTGGCATGGCTCCTGAGATCCTCAAAAGATTCTACAGCTGCAACATCGAGAGCATCCTGACCGGTTCCATCACTGCCTGGTACGGCAATTGCTCGGCCTCCGACCGCAAGGCACTTCAGAGGGTAGTGCGTACGGCCCAGTACATCACTGGGGCAAAGCTGCATCCAGGACCTCTAAACCAGCCGGTGTCGAAGGAAGGCCCTAAAAATTGTCAAAGACCCCAGCCACCCCAGTCATAGACTGTTCTCTCTACTACCGCATGGCAAGCGGTACCGGAGTGCCAAGTCTAGGACCAAAAGGCTTCTCAACAGTTTTTACCCCTAAGCCATAAGACTCCTGAACAGGTAATCAAATGGTTACCCGGACTATTTGCATTGTGTGCCCCCCCAACCCCTCTTTTACGCTGCTGGTACTCTCTGTTTATCTTATATGCATAGTCACTTTAACTATACATTAATTTACATACTACCTAAATGGCCCGACCAACCAGTGCTCCCACACATTGGCTAACCAGGCTATCTGCATTGTGTCCCACCATCCGCCAACCCCTCTTTTTACGCTTCTGCTACTCTCTGTTCATCATCTATGCATAGTCACTTTAACGATACCTACATGTACATACTACCTCAATAAGCTGACTAACAGGTGTCTGTATATAGCCTTGCTACTCTTTTTTCAAATGTCTTTCTACTGTTGTTTTATTTCTTTACTTACCTACACAGACACACACACACACACACACACACACACACACACACACACACACACACACACACACACACACACACACACACACACACACACACACACACACACACACACACACACACACACACACACACACACACACACACACACACCTTTTTTTGGCACCATTGGTTAGAGGCTGTAAGTAAGCATTTCACTGTAAGGTCTACACCTGTTGTATTCGGTGCACGTGACATATAAACTTCGATTTGATTTGATCAATCTTTTGAATATTACTTTCGGGGAGCCTCAAGCAGGCTGGACACGTTCCATTTTTTTAATTCTCAGCAGCCTCACCAATGTCTGTAAGTGAATTACTAACTTTTAATTGCTAAATATTTCCGATACATGGCAGCATAAGACCATGAAACATCCGTTATAGGCTACAAGCAGCAATATGATTGACATAAAATAGCATGCAACCACCAATAAATTACACAATGCAACCCTCCCGGTTTGTAAATTTACCATGCCCCTCGCTTGCGTGAGAAGGCTCTCCGCTGGTTGATGAATTTGACCATTACTATAATGATGATCAACTACAACAGATGACCTGTACTTCTTCTTTAAGAGGCTCCTCTGTCCTCCACTCATTACCCTGTATTAATGGCACCTGTTTGGACTTGTTATCAGTATAAAAGACACCTGTCCACAACCTCAAACAGTCACACTCTAAACTCCACTATGGCCAAGACCAAAGAGCTGTCAAAGGACACCAGAAACAAAATTGTAGACCTGTACCAGGCTGGGAAGACTGAATCTGCAATAGGTAAGCAGCTTGGTTTGAAGAAATCAACTGTGGGAGCAATTATTAGGAAATGGAAGACATACAAGACCACTGATAATCTCACTCGATCTGGGGCTCCACGCAAGATCTCACCCCGTGGGGTCAAAATGATCACAAGAACAAAAATCCCAGAACCACACGGGGGGACCTAGTGAATGACCTGCAGAGAGCTGGGACCAAAGTAACAAAGCCTACCATCAGTAACACACTCCGCCGCCAGGGACTCAAATCCTGCAGTGCCAGATGTGTCCCCCTGCTTAAGCCAGTACATGTCCAGGCCCGTCTGAAGTTTGCTAGAGAGCATTTGGATGATCCAGAAGAAGATTGGGAGAATGTCATGTGGTCAGATGAAACCAAAATATAACTTTTTGGTAAAAACTCAACTCGTCGTGTTTGGAGGACAAAGAATGCTGAATTGCATCCTAAGAACACCATACCTACTGTGAAGCATGGGGGTGGAAACATCATGCTTTGGGGCTGTTTTTCTGCAAAGGGACCAGGACGACTGATCCGTGTAAAGGAAAGAATGAATGGGGCCATGTATCGTGAGATTTTGAGTGAAAACCTCCTTCCATCAGCAAGGGCATTGAAGATGAAACATGGCTGGGTCTTTCAGCATGACAATGATCCCAAACACACCGCCCGGGCAACGAAGGAGTGGCTTCGTAAGAAGCATTTCAAGGTCCTGGAGTGGTCTAGCCAGTCTCCAGATCTCAACCCCATAGAAAATCTTTGGAGGGAGTTGAAAGTCCGTGTTGCCCAGCAACAGCCCCAAAACATCACTGCTCTAGAGGGGATCTGCATGGAGGAATGGGCCAAAATACCAGCAACAGTGTGTGAAAACCTTGTGAAGACTTACAGAAAACGTTTGACCTCTGTCATTGCCAACAAAGGGTATATAACAAAGTATTGAGATAAACTTTTGTTATTGATCAAATACTTATTTTCCACCATAATTTGAAAATAAATTCATTAAAAATCCCACAATGTGATTTTCTGGATATTTTTTTTTCTCATTTTGTCTGTCATAGTTGAAGTGTACCTATGATGAAAATGACAGACCTCTCTCATCTTTTTAAGTGGGAGAACTTGCACAATTGGTGGCTGACTAAATACTTTATTGCCCCACTGTATATACACTGCTCAAAAAAATAAAGGGAACACTTAAACAACACAATGTAACTCCAAGTCAATCACACTTCTGTGAAATCAAACTGTCCACTTAGGAAGCAACACTGATTGACAATCAATTTCACATGCTGTTGTGCAAATGGAATAGACAAAATGTGGAAATTATAGGAAATTAGCAAGACACCCCCAATAAAGGAGTGGTTCTGCAGGTGGTGACCACAGACCACTTCTCAGTTCCTATGCTTCCAGGCTGATGTTTTGGTCACTTTTGAATGCTGGCGGTGCTTTCACTCTAGTGGTAGCATGAGACGGAGTCTACTACCCACACAAGTGGCTCAGGTAGGGCAGCTCATCCAGGATGGCACATCAATGCGAGCGGTGGCAAGAAGGTTTGCTGTGTCTGTCAGCGTAGTGTCCAGAGCATGGAGGCGCTACCAGGAGACAGGCCAGTACATCAGAAGACGTGGAGGAGGCCGTAGGAGGGCAACAACCCAGCAGCAGGACCGCTACCTCCACCTTTGTGCAATGAGGAGCACTGCCAGAGCCCTGCAAAATGACTTCCAGCAGGCCACAAATGTGCATGTGTCTGCTCAAACGGTCAGAAACAGACTCCATGAGGGTGGTATGAGGGCCCGACGTCCACAGGTGGGGGTTGTGCTTACAGGAAATTGGGGTCACGTCGTTCCAAGAGCTCTTGTTCGACCTCAGATCAAGCTAGACACCCCATTCCACCTCCCACTGCCTGTTGACATCTAGTGGAAGGCGTATGAAGTGCATGTATATCCATAGATTTCAAGCAAATGAATAGGAAGGCCCTGGAACAGAGCCTCGATTTCAGATCTTTCACTTCCAGACAGGAAGTTTGATGAAAAATGAGTTCTGTTTTACTCACAGATATAATTCAAACGGTTTTAGAAACTTGAGAGTGTTTTGTATCCAATAGTAATAATAATATGCATATTGTACGAGCAAGAATAGAGTACGAGGCAGTTTAATTTGGGCATGATTTTTTACAAAGTGAAAATAGGGCCCCCCTATTGACAAAATTAACTTCTTATGGCTGCAGGGGCAGTATTGAGTAACTTGGATAAAGGTGCCCATTTCAAACGGCCTCGTACTCAATTCTTGCTCATACAATATGCATATTATTATTACTATTGGATAGAAAACACTCTCTAGTTTCTAAAACCGTTTGAATTATATCTGTGAGTAAAACAGAACTCATTTTGCAGCAAACTTCCTGACAGGAAGTGGAAAATCTGAAATCGATGCTCTGTTCTAGGGCCTGCCTATAAATGTGCTTGATATATATTAGTATACATGCACTTCATACGCCTTCCACTAGATGTCAACAGGCAGTAAGAGAAGAAATGGAGTGTATAACATGATCTGAGGTCGAATAAAAGCTCTTGGCATGACGTGACCCCAGTTTCCTGGAACGTGCGAGAAGGGACCTGGTTTTGCCTTCTGTAAAGCTGTCGTTATAGACGACTAATAACTCCGGCTTTGATTTTATTTGATAAATGTGACAATATCATCGTAAAGTATGTTTTTTCAATATAGTTTAATTAGATTATTGAAATTTTTTCGGGACGTTATGCGTGTTGCTTTGTCTGCGTTTGTTCAGGAAGGAGAGCTTCGCGCTACTTTGATAGCTTTCCGTGCTAATTGACTGGAGAAGAGGACATTCTAAATCCAAACAACGATTGTTCCCGACAAAGGACCCCTTGTACAACATTCTGATGGAAGATCATCAAAAGTAGGACCCATTTTATGATGCTATTTCATATATCTGTCGAACATGTGAACTAGTAGTTTGCGCCCAGATTTTGGGCACTCTCTCGCTATAACTAAGCTGGATGTCGTAATGAAGTTATTTTTAGAATTCTAACACGGCGATTGCATTAAGAACTAGTGTATCTATCATTTCCTATACAACATGTATTTTTTAGTAACGTTTATGAATAGTTATTTGGTCAGAATAGTTGAGTGTCATAAAAATATCCGCACATTCTGGGAAAAAGATGCTACGTTAGCACAATGTATAACCACTGATTTCAGCTCTAAATATGCACATTTTCGAACAAAACATAAGTGTATGTATAACCTGATGTTATAGGACTGTCATCTGATGAAGCTTATCGAGGTTAGTCAAAAATTATATATCTTTTGCTGGTTTGTTACGATCGCTAACTTTTGCTGCTGGTAAATGGCTTGTGTTTCTGGCTATTGTGGTAAGCTAATATAATGCTATATTGTGTTTTCGCTGTAAAACACTTAAGAAATCGGAAATATTGGCTGGAATCACAAGATGCTTGTCTTTAATTTGCTGTACACCATGTATTTTTCAGAAATGTTTTATGATGAGTATTTAGGTATTTCACGTTGGTGTCTGTCATTACTCTGGATGAGACAATGTAGACCATGTTTAGTCTGACACACAGCACACTCTGATGGATGAGACAATGTAGACCATGTTTAGTCTGGTACACAGCACACTCTGATGGATGAGACAATGTAAACCATGTTTAGTCTGGTACACAGCACACTCTGATGGATGAGACAATGTAAACCATGTTTAGTCTGGTACACAGCACACTCTGATGGATGAGACAATGTAAACCATGTTTAGTCTGGTACACAGCACACTCTGATGGATGAGACAATGTAAACCATGTTTAGTCTGACACACAGCACACTCTGATAGATGAGACAATGTAAACCATGTTTAGTCTGGTACACAGCACACTCTGATGGATGAGACAATGTAAACCATGTTTAGTCTGACACACAGCACACTCTGATAGATGAGACAATGTAAACCATGTTTAGTCTGGTACACAGCACACTCTGATGGATGAGACAATGTAAACCATGTTTAGTCTGGTACACAGCACACTCTGATGGATGAGACAATGTAAACCATGTTTAGTCTGACACACAGCACACTCTGATGGATGAGACAATGTAAACCATGTTTAGTCTGGTACACAGCACACTCTGATGGATGAGACAATGTAAACCATGTTTAGTCTGGTACACAGCACACTCTGATGGATGAGACAATGCCAGCCATTCATTTGTGGGGTGATCTCCTTCAACCTGCTGACCAGGCCCCTGTGTCTGCCCACCATAGCAGGAGTGTCAAGCCTCAGTCTGGGGCGGGAAGTCCACTTTGAAAGTATCATGCTTAGATTCATAATGTAGACTGAGATTGAATTATTTGAAAATAGTGATATTTTCATTGCAAACAAGACACACTGGCTTGGTAGTGGAGAAAGATGGTTAGATGAATGCATATCTCTCTGTCTGTATGGAGATAGATGGTTAGATGAATGTATATCTCTCTGTCTGTATGGAGAAAGATGGTTAGATGAATGCATATCTCTCTGTCTGTATGGAGATAGATGGTTAGATGAATGCATATCTCTCTGTCTGTTTGGAGATAGATGGTTAGATGAATGTATATCTCTCTGTCTGTATGGAGATAGATGGTTAGATGAATGTATATCTCTCTGTATGGAGATAGATGGTTAGATGAATGATTATCTCTCTGTCTGTATAGAGATAGATGGTTAGATGACTGCATATCTGTCTGTATGGAGATAGATGGTTAGATGAATGCATATCTCTCTGTCTGTATGGAGATAGATGGTTAGATGAATGCATATCTCTCTGTCTGTCTGGAGATAGATGGTTAGATGAATGTATATCTCTCTGTCTGTATGGAGATAGATGGTTAGATGAATGTATATCTCTCTCTCTGTATGGAGATAGATGGTTAGATGAATGCATATCTCTCTGTCTGTATGGAGATAGATGGTTAGATGAATGCATATCTCTCTGTCTGTATGGAGATAGATGGTTAGATGAATGCATATCTCTCTGTCTGTATGGAGATGGTTAGATGAATGTATATCTCTCTGTCTGTATGGAGATAGATGGTTAGATGAATGCATATCTCTCTGTCTGTATGGAGATAGATGGTTAGATGAATGCATATCTCTCTGTCTGTATGGAGATAGATGGTTAGATGAATGCATATCTCTCTGTCTGTATGGAGATAGATGGTTAGATGAATGCATATCTCTCTGTCTGTATGGAGATAGATGGTTAGATGAATGCATATCTCTCTGTCTGTATGGAGATAGATGGTTAGATGACTGTATATCTCTCTGTCTGTTTGGAGATAGATGGTTAGATGAATGCATATCTCTCTGTCTGTATGGAGATAGATGGTTAGATGAATGCATATCTCTCTGTCTGTATGGAGATAGATGGTTAGATGAATGCATATCTCTCTGTCTGTATGGAGATAGATGGTTAGATGAATGCATATCTCTCTGTATGGAGATAGATGGTTAGATGAATGCATATCTCTCTGTCTGTATGGAGATAGACGGTTAGATGAATGCATATCTCTGTCTGTATGGAGATAGATGTTAGATGAATGCATATCTCTCTGTCTGTATGGAGATAGATGGTTAGATGAATGCATATCTCTCTGTCTGGAGATAGATGGTTAGATGAATGTATATCTCTCTGTCTGTATGGAGATAGATGGTTAGATGAATGTATATCTCTCTGTATGGAGATAGATGGTTAGATGAATGCATATCTCTCTGTATGGAGATAGATGGTTAGATGAATGTATATCTCTCTGTCTGTATGGAGATAGATGGTTAGATGAATGCATATCTCTCTGTCTGTATGGAGATAGATGGTTAGATGAATGCATATCTCTCTGTCTGTATGTAGATAGATGGTTAGATTAATGTATATCTCTCTGTCTGTATGGAGATAGATGGTTAGATGAATGCATATCTCTCTGTCTGTATGTAGATAGATGGTTAGATTAATGTATATCTCTCTGTCTGTATGGAGATAGATGGTTAGATGAATGCATATCTCTCTGTCTGTATGTAGATAGATGGTTAGATTAATGCATATCTCTCTGTCTGTATGGAGATAGATGGTTAGATGAATGCATATCTCTCTGTCTGTATGTAGATAGATGGTTAGATTAATGTATATCTCTCTGTCTGTATGGAGATAGATGGTTAGATGAATGCATATCTCTCTGTCTGTATGGAGATAGATGGTTAGATGAATGCATATCTCTCTGTCTGTATGGAGATAGATGGTTAGATGAATGCATATCTCTCTGTCTGTATGGAGATAGATGGTTAGATGAATGCATATCTCTCTGTCTGTATGGAGATAGATGGTTAGATGAATGCATATCTCTCTGTCTGTATGGAGATAGATGGTTAGATGAATGTATTTCTCTCTGTCTGTATGGAGATAGATGGTTAGATGAATGTATATCTCTCTGTCTGTATGGAGATAGATGTTAGATGAATGCATATCTCTCTGTCTGGAGATAGATGGTTAGATGAATGCATATCTCTCTGTCTGTGAGGAGATAGATGGTTAGATGAATGCATATCTCTCTGTCTGTATGGCGATAGATGTTAGATGAATGCATATCTCTCTGTATGGAGATAGATGGTTAGATGAATGCATATCTCTCTGTCTGTATGGAGATAGATGTTAGATGAATGCATATCTCTCTGTCTGGAGATAGATGGTTAGATGAATGTATATCTCTCTGTCTGGAGATAGATGGTTAGATGAATGTATATCTCTCTGTCTGTATGGAGATAGATGGTTAGATGAATGCATATCTCTCTGTCTGGAGATAGATGTTAGATGAATGTATATCTCTTTGTCTGTATGGAGATAGATGGTTAGATGAATGCATATCTCTCTGTCTGGAGATAGATGGTTAGATGAATGCATATCTCTCTGTCTGTATGGAGATAGATGGTTAGATGAATGCATATCTCTCTGTCTGTTTGGAGATAGATGGTTAGATGAATGCATATCTCTCTGTCTGTATGGAGATAGATGTTAGATGAATGCATATCTCTCTGTCTGGAGATAGATGGTTAGATGAATGTATATCTCTCTGTCTGGAGATAGATGGTTAGATGAATGTATATCTCTCTGTCTGTATGGAGATAGATGGTTAGATGAATGCATATCTCTCTGTCTGTATGGAGATAGATGTTAGATGAATGCATATCTCTCTGTCTGGAGATAGATGGTTAGATGAATGTATATCTCTCTGTCTGTATGGAGATAGATGGTTAGATGAATGTATATCTCTCTGTCTGGAGATAGATGTTAGATGAATGTATATCTCTCTCTCTGTCTGTATGGAGATAGATGGTTAGATGAATGCATATCTCTCTGTCTGTATGGAGATAGATGGTTAGATGAATGCATATCTCTCTGTCTGTATGGAGATAGATGGTTAGATGAATGTATATCTCTCTGTCTGTATGGAGATAGATGGTTAGATGAATGTATATCTCTCTGTCTGTATGGAGATAGATGGTTAGATGAATGTATATCTCTCTGTCTGTATGGAGATAGATGGTTAGATGAATGCATATCTCTCTGTCTGGAGATAGATGGTTAGATGAATGCATATCTCTCTGTCTGGTTGGAGATAGATGGTTAGATGAATGCATATCTCTCTGTCTGTATGTAGATAGATGGTTAGATGAATGCATATCTCTCTGTCTGTATGGAGATAGATGGTTAGATGAATGCATATCTCTCTGTCTGTATGGAGATAGATGGTTAGATGAATGCATATCTCTCTGTCTGTTTGGAGATAGATGGTTAGATGAATGCATATCTCTCTGTCTGTATGGAGATAGATGGTTAGATGAATGCATATCTCTCTGTCTGTATGGAGATAGATGGTTAGATGAATGCATATCTCTCTGTCTGTATGGAGATAGATGGTTAGATGAATGCATATCTCTCTGTCTGTATGGAGATATATGGTTAGATGAATGCATATCTCTCTGTCTGTATGGAGATAGATGGTTAGATGAATGCATATCTCTCTGTCTGTATGGAGATAGATGGTTAGATGAATGCATATCTCTCTGTCTGTTTGGAGATAGATGGTTAGATGAATGCATATCTCTCTGTCTGTATGGAGATAGATGGTTAGATGAATGTATATCTCTCTGTCTGTATGGAGATAGATGGTTAGATGAATGTATATCTCTCTGTATGGAGATAGATGGTTAGATGAATGCATATCTCTCTGTCTGTATGGAGATAGACGGTTAGATGAATGCATATCTCTGTCTGTATGGAGATAGATGTTAGATGAATGCATATCTCTCTGTCTGTATGGAGATAGATGGTTAGATGAATGCATATCTCTCTGTCTGGAGATAGATGGTTAGATGAATGTATATCTCTCTGTCTGTATGGAGATAGATGTTAGATGAATGCATATCTCTCTGTCTGTATGGAGATAGATGGTTAGATGAATGCATATCTCTCTGTCTGGAGATAGATGGTTAGATGAATGTATATCTCTCTGTATGGAGATAGATGGTTAGATGAATGTATATCTCTCTGTATGGAGATAGATGGTTAGATGAATGTATATCTCTCTGTATGGAGATAGATGTTAGATGAATGTATATCTCTCTGTCTGTATGGAGATAGATGGTTAGATGAATGCATATCTCTCTGTCTGTATGTAGATAGATGGTTAGATTAATGTATATCTCTCTGTCTGTATGGAGATAGATGGTTAGATGAATGCATATCTCTCTGTCTGTATGGAGATAGATGGTTAGATGAATGCATATCTCTCTGTCTGTATGGAGATAGATGGTTAGATGAATGCATATCTCTCTGTCTGTATGGAGATAGATGGTTAGATGAATGCATATCTCTCTGTCTGTATGGAGATAGATGGTTAGATGAATGCATATCTCTCTGTCTGTATGGAGATAGATGGTTAGATGAATGTATATCTCTCTGTCTGTATGGAGATAGATGGTTAGATTAATGTATATCTCTCTGTCTGTATGGAGATAGATGGTAGATGAATGCATATCTCTCTGTCTGTATGGAGATAGATGGTTAGATGAATGCATATCTCTCTGTCTGTATGGAGATAGATGTTAGATGAATGCATATCTCTCTGTCTGGAGATAGATGGTTAGATGCATGTATATCTCTCTGTCTGGAGATAGATGGTTAGATGAATGTATATCTCTCTGTCTGTATGGAGATAGATGGTTAGATGAATGCATATCTCTCTGTATGGAGATAGATGTTAGATGAATGTATATCTCTCTGTCTGTATGGAGATAGATGGTTAGATGAATGCATATCTCTCTGTCTGGAGATAGATGGTTAGATGAATGCATATCTCTCTGTCTGTATGGAGATAGATGGTTAGATGAATGCATATCTCTCTGTCTGGAGATAGATGGTTAGATGAATGTATATCTCTCTGTCTGGAGATAGATGGTTAGATGAATGTATATCTCTCTGTCTGTATGGAGATAGATGGTTAGATGAATGTATATCTCTCTGTCTGTATGGAGATAGATGGTTAGATGAATGCATATCTCTCTGTCTGTATGGAGATAGATGTTAGATGAATGCATATCTCTCTGTCTGGAGATAGATGGTTAGATGAATGTATATCTCTCTGTCTGTATGGAGATATATGGTTAGATGAATGCATATCTCTCTGTCTGGAGATAGATGTTAGATGAATGTATATCTCTCTGTCTGTATGGAGATAGATGGTTAGATGAATGCATATCTCTCTGTCTGTATGGAGATAGATGGTTAGATGAATGCATATCTCTCTGTCTGTATGGAGATAGATGGTTAGATGAATGTATATCTCTCTGTCTGTATGGAGATAGATGGTTAGATGAATGTATATCTCTCTGCCTGTATCGAGATAGATGGTTAGATGAATGTATATCTCTCTGTCTGTATGGAGATAGATGGTTAGATGAATGCATATCTCTCTGTCTGGAGATAGATGGTTAGATGAATGCATATCTCTCTGTCTGTATGGAGATAGATGGTTAGATGAATGCATATCTCTCTGTCTGTATGGAGATAGATGGTTAGATGAATGCATATCTCTCTGTCTGTATGGAGATAGATGGTTAGATGAATGCATATCTCTCTGTCTGTATGGAGATAGATGGTTAGATGAATGCATATCTCTCTGTATGGAGATAGATGGTTAGATGAATGCATATCTCTCTGTCTGTATGGAGATAGATGGTTAGATGAATGCATATCTCTCTGTCTGTATGGAGATCGATGGTTAGATGAATGCATATCTCTCTGTCTGTATGGAGATAGATGGTTAGATGAATGCATATCTCTCTGTCTGTATGGAGATAGATGGTTAGATGAATGCATATCTCTCTGTATGGAGATAGATGGTTAGATGAATGCATATATCTCTGTCTGGAGATAGATGGTTAGATGAATGTATATCTCTCTGTCTGTATGGAGATAGATGGTTAGATTAATGCATAACTCTTTTGCTACATTTTGAGAGCGACATGTTCTCTTGCTATCTGTCACATCTGTTCCTGCTACGCCCTCTTGTGTTCATCTGGTGTCTTCTTGAGCTGCAGCCACTCCCCCAGTACACACTCTCTCTCTCCCTCTCTGTGTGATTGTGTTGCTGGGGACAGCTGTGCTGGAGTCAGAGCAGATCCCCACCAGCTGCAACCCATTCCATAATCAAGACCTCTACAAATACTCAGTCCTGCCACTTCCACTCTGCCAGATCGTAATCTCTGCTCAGTCAGTTTATGCTTCTAGCTATTTATGATTATTCAAGATCCTGTTACCCTGCCTGACGCTGTTTATCGTCTCACTGCAGTTTTGCCGCTCTGACTCTGGTCCCAGTCTCCTGTTCCACATCTCACCACCCTGCTACCCTGTTCTGGATTCAGCTCACCATCACTCCCTTGGATTTCTCTCCGGACCTGTTTACCGTGTCTCAACCCAGCTCACTCCAACCTCAGCCTCCACATCTGGTTTCTTTCCTCTGGCCTGCACTCCATCTCTCCCTGTTTGGCAATAAATATTTTGGTTTATTCATCCAGTTTCCTGGTCTGAGTCTGCTCTTGGGTTCCCCTGTGCTGCTCCACCTAACACTATCAGTTTCCTGGTCTGAGTCTGCTCTTGGGTTCCCCTGTGCTGCTCCACCTAACACTATCAGTTTCCTGGTCTGAGTCTGCTCTTGGGTTCCCCTGTGCTGCTCCACCTAACACTATCAGTTTCCTGGTCTGAGTCTGCTCTTGGGTTCCCCTGTGCTGCTCCACCTAACACTATCAAGCTAATTGTTCTGAACGAATGTTGACGTTAAAAAAAGTAGTGTGGACTAGAGCTGTTTTTCCCCACCAATCAACGCACAGAGAAATAAACAAAGAATTATAATTTAATAGAGATTTTGCTGATTTTATTAACTTAATCAGATCTAAATTATTTTATTGTCACTGAATGTATTATGTACTAATCAAATGTGTTAAACTGTTGTTAAATTTGTAGTGTAGGCCTATTCATTGTGCTAATATATATGCTAATTATGTTCTGGCCCGCCGACTTTTACTCAGAAAAAAATTGTCCCGAAGCCAAACCTAGTTGACGAACCCTGTTTTATAGTATTCCATGGCCTTTACTGGCCAACTGCTGTTATGTTTCTGATATACTATGGTGTTGTGTCACTAGACTTTGACCAGATATTATTGCATCCAAAGATCAACTGTACCTAGAACACAGATACAGAGACACTTGTCATCAGGAAGGTGATCTCTCAGCACAACGGAAAATATCTCAATGACTTGACATGTTCTGGTTGTGAATTCAGGCTACAAGGTAAGAATCTTCCCAGGGATTATTGTAAAGTGTGTAGGGACATTAAATGTATGGTGTTATTTTAGTATAGTGAATGACAGTAAAACACTCAGATCTAACAGTCCATTTCACCTGGGACAGCTACGTGACAGTTCAATTATGCAAAATGGCGCTAACTGGGCGTAGGCAAGTCAAATTCAAAAACATTGTTCATATATCCTATTATACGATTCGTATATCGTGGTTATTTTACAATTTGTCAAAATGTTAATGTATCACAGTTCTAAATCATCTTTCAGAATATCAGAACATTTGTTGTTTTCTAAATGACAATGATCTCCTGCTTCCTGTGTAGTTTGGTATGAAACCACTGAACAGACTTTACATTGTTATTATGAACTGAATTCAGTAACAGCAGAATAATATCAGACCTGTTGAACAAAGCTACACACTAGAATGAGAGGAAATATTAAAAGAGAAAGTGAGACATTATTATTATTCTTTATAATATTACTCTTATTATATTGGTATTATTATTATTAGTTATCTATTAATTAAATCACCTGACTGTTTGGATGTATCTGTTAGTAAATGTTTTATTTCTAAGAGATAATGAATCAAATAGAACAATTGACCTTCAATAATTAGTTGTCACTGTGTTAACCACAACCAACATGCTGGATCTCTGTTTAGTTGTCACTGTGTTAACCACAACCAACATGTTGGATCTCTGTTTAGTTGTCACTGTGTTAACCACAACCAACATGCTGGATCTCTGTTTAGTTGTCACTGTGTTAACCACAACCAACATGTTGGATCTCTGTTTAGTTGTCACTGTGTTAACCACAACCAACATGTTGGATCTCTGTTTAGTTGTCACTGTGTTAACCACAACCAACATGCTGGATCTCTGTTTAGTTGTCACTGTGTTAACCACAACCAACATGTTGGATCTCTGTTTAGTTGTCACTGTGTTAACCACAACCAACATGCTGGATCTCTGTTTAGTTGTCACTGTGTTAACCACAACCAACATGTTGGATCTCTGTTTAGTTGTCACTGTGTTAACCACAACCAACATGCTGGATCTCTGTTTAGGGGTCACTGTGTTAACCACAACCAACATGTTGGATCTCTGTTTAGGGGTCACTGTGTTAACCACAACCAACATGCTGGATCTCTGTTTAGGGGTCAGTGCTCTAAAATGAGTCTCTCTGGGGAGAGAGAGGAGGGGGGCTCTGCCTCTAAAATGAGTCTCACTGGGGAGAGAGAGGAGGAAGGCCCTGCCTCTAAAATGAGCCTCACTGGGAAGAGAGAGGAGGAAGGCCCTGCCTCTAAAAGGAATGTCTCTGGGGAACATGGCACCAAATCTAAGAGGTGAGATGACAATTTTTTAAAGATTTTATGAAGAGTTTCTATCCAAAACACTATATCCACCATCTTTTCACATTGTGTTTTTTCATCAGAAATGAAGGCTTATGGCTGTGTAAAATATTACTGTTCTAAGATTTTAAATGTATAGATGTTAGCGTATGACATTTTACTGAGAACATCACAGCAAGACGAAACACATATTGTTGCGTTCTCTAGATTCTCCCATTTCATTTGCGCTATAGAGCCCCACAGTGGAGGTGTCATAATACCCATAACACCTAGCGGTCAAACAATAAAAAACATGAGCTGGCGAACACCCAGATTCTTTTTAATGTGGAGGTTCTGACTAACGGCTAATAAACTATAAGCTATAAAAAATAAAGAGAGTCCCACAATCCATATATACTGTACACTCCCAGTAATTTATTGGGTAAACCACCAACGTTTCGGCATCACTGAGTGGGCTCAGGGGGCAGGTCAGATCTCACCAAGATATCTCCTATAGTGTCTGAGTGGGGTCAGGGGGCAGGTCAGATCTCACCAAGATATCTCCTATAGTGTCTGAGTGGGGTCAGGGGGCAGGTCAGATCTCACCAAGATATCTCCTATAGTGTCTGAGTGGGGTCAGGGGGCAGGTCAGATCTCACCAAGATATCTCCTATAGTGTCTGAGTAGCTCAGGGGGCAGGTCAGATCTCACCAAGATATCTCCTATAGTGTCTGAGTGGGGTCAGGGGGCAGGTCAGATCTCACCAAGATATCTCCTATAGTGTCTGAGTGGGGTCAGGGGGCAGGTCAGATCTCACCAAGATATCTCCTATAGTGTCTGAGTAGCTCAGGGGGCAGGTCAGATCTCACCAAGATATCTCCTATAGTGTCTGAGTGGGGTCAGGGGGCAGGTCAGATCTCACCAAGATATCTCCTATAGTGTCTGAGTGGGGTCAGGGGGCAGGTCAGATCTCACCAAGATATCTCCTATAGTGTCTGAGTAGCTCAGGGGGCAGGTCAGATCTCACCAAGATATCTCCTATAGTGTCTGAGTGGGGTCAGGGGGCAGGTCAGATCTCACCAAGATATCTCCTATAGTGTCTGAGTGGGGTCAAGGGGCAGGTCAGATCTCACCAAGATATCTCCTATAGTGTCTGAGTGGGGTCAGGGGGCAGGTCAGATCTCACCAAGATATCTCCTAGAGTGTCTGAGTGGGGTCAGGGGGCAGGTCAGATCTCACCAAGATATCTCCTATAGTGTCTGAGTGGGGTCAGGGGGCAGGTCAGATCTCACCAAGATATCTCCTATAGTGTCTGAGTGGGGTCAGGGGGCAGGTCAGATCTCACCAAGATATCTCCTATAGTGTCTGAGTGGGGTCAGGGGGCAGGTCAGATCTCACCAAGATATCTCCTATAGTGTCTGAGTGGGGTCAGGGGGCAGGTCAGATCTCACCAAGATATCTCCTATAGTGTCTGAGTGGGGTCAGAGGGCAGGTCAGATCTCACCAAGATATCTCCTATAGTGTCTGAGTGGGGTCAGGGGGCAGGTCAGATCTCACCAAGATATCTCCTATAGTGTCTGAGTAGCTCAGGGGGCAGGTCAGATCTCACCAAGATATCTCCTATAGTGTCTGAGTGGGGTCAGGGGGCAGGTCAGATCTCACCAAGATATCTCCTATAGTGTCTGAGTAACTCAGGGGGCAGGTCAGATCTCACCAAGATATCTCCTATAGTGTCTGAGTGGGGTCAGGGGGCAGGTCAGATCTCACCAAGATATCTCCTATAGTGTCTGAGTGGCTCAGGGGGCAGGTCAGATCTCACCAAGATATCTCCTATAGTGTCTGAGTGGGGTCAGGGGGCAGGTCAGATCTCACCAAGATATCTCCTATAGTGTCTGAGTAGCTCAGGGGGCAGGTCAGATCTCACCAAGATATCTCCTATAGTGTCTGAGTGGGGTCAGGGGGCAGGTCAGACCTCACCAAGATATCTCCTATAGTGTCTGAGTGGGGTCAGGGGGCAGGTCAGATCTCACCAAGATATCTCCTATAGTGTCTGAGTGGGGTCAGGGGGCAGGTCAGATCTCACCAAGATATCTCCTATAGTGTCTGAGTGGGGTCAGGGGGCAGGTCAGATCTCACCAAGATATCTCCTATAGTGTCTGAGTGGGGTCAGGGGGCAGGTCAGATCTCACCAAGATATCTCCTATAGTGTCTGAGTAGCTCAGGGGGCAGGTCAGATCTCACCAAGATATCTCCTATAGTGTCTGAGTAGCTCAGGGGGCAGGTCAGATCTCACCAAGATATCTCCTATAGTGTCTGAGTAGCTCAGGGGGCAGGTCAGATCTCACCAAGATATCTCCTATAGTGTCTGAGTGGGGTCAGGGGGCAGGTCAGATCTCACCAAGATATCTCCTATAGTGTCTGAGTGGCTCAGGGGGCGGGTCAGATCTCACCAAGATATCTCCTATAGTGTCTGAGTGGCTCAGGGGGCAGGTCAGATCTCACCAGGATATCTCCTATAGTGTCTGAGTGGGGTCAGGGGGCAGGTCAGACCTCACCAAGATATCTCCTATAGTGTCTGAGTAGCTCAGGGGGCAGGTCAGATCTCACCAAGATATCTCCTATAGTGTCTGAGTGGGGTCAGGGGGCAGGTCAGATCTCACCAAGATATCTCCTATAGTGTCTGAGTGGCTCAGGGGGCAGGTCAGATCTCACCAAGATATCTCCTATAGTGTCTGAGTGGGGTCAGGGGGCAGGTCAGATCTCACCAAGATATCTCCTATAGTGTCTGAGTGGGGTCAGGGGGCAGGTCAGATCTCACCAAGATATCTCCTATAGTGTCTGAGTGGGGTCAGGGGGCAGGTCAGATCTCACCAAGATATCTCCTATAGTGTCTGAGTGGGGTCAGGGGGCAGGTCAGATCTCACCAAGATATCTCCTATAGTGTCTGAGTGGGGTCAGGGGGCAGGTCAGATCTCACCAAGATATCTCCTATAGTGTCTGACTGGCTCAGGGGGCAGGTCAGATCTCACCAAGATATCTCCTATATTGTGACCATGCTTATAGACCACCAGTAGGGGTTCCTTGAAGAGGTGTTGGTGTAGAATACTCAGACAGAACACTGAGCCAATCAAGGCACAACTGGAGAACATTACCAACCCCTATGCTCAGTATTTCCTGCTGGCTGCCCCACCACCACAGAAAGCACTGAGCTGGGCTGAAACACCTGCATTTTGGAGCTGCCTTACTCAAGGAAACAAAAAAGAGACCATCTTTGTATGTGGCTTTATTAACTCAATGATAATATTTTTTTTAACGTTAATTGCAAACTAATATGTGACACGTATTAATGCCAAAATAACATGTTATAAAAAAAGCACAACAGGTGGGTCTCTGTACCTGAATAACAGGTGGGTCTCTGTACCTGAATAACAGGTGGGGCTCTGTACCTGAATAACAGGTGGGTCTCTGTACCTGAATAACAGGTGGGTCTCTGTACCTGAATAACAGGTGGGTCTCTGTACCTGAATAACAGGTGGGGCTCTGTACCTGAATAACAGGTGGGGCTCTGTACCTGAATAACAGGTGGGTCTCTGTACCTGAATAACAGGTGGGTCTCTGTACCTGAATAACAGGTGGGGCTCTCTACCTGAATAACAGGTGGGTCTCTGTACCTGAATAACAGGTGGGTCTCTGTACCTGAATAACAGGTGGGTCTCTGTACCTGAATAACAGGTGGGTCTCTGTACCTGAATAACAGGTGGGTCTCTGTACCTGAATAACAGGTGGGTCTCTGTACCTGAATAACAGGTGGGTCTCTGTACCTGAATAACAGGTGGGTCTCTGTACCTGAATAACAGGTGGGTCTCTGCACCTGAATAACAGGTGGGTCTCTGTACCTGAATAACAGGTGGGGCTCTGTACCTGAATAACAGGTGGGGCTCTGTACCTGAATAACAGGTGGGTCTCTGTACCTGAATAACAGGTGGGTCTCTGTACCTGAATAACAGGTGGGGCTCTCTACCTGAATAACAGGTGGGTCTCTGTACCTGAATAACAGGTGGGTCTCTGTACCTGAATAACAGGTGGGTCTCTGTACCTGAATAACAGGTGGGTCTCTGCACCTGAATAACAGGTGGGTCTCTGTACCTGAATAACAGGTGGGGCTCTGTACCTGAATAACAGGTGGGTCTCTGTACCTGAATAACAGGTGGGTCTCTGTACCTGAATAACAGGTGGGTCTCTGTACCTGAATAACAGGTGGGTCTCTGTACCTGAGTAACAGGTTGGTCTCTGTACCTGAATAACAGGTGGGTCTCTGTACCTGAATAACAGGTGGGGCTCTGTACCTGAATAACAGGTGGGTCTCTGTACCTGAATAACAGGTGGGTCTCTGTACCTGAATAACAGGTGGGGCTCTGTACCTGAATAACAGGTGGGGCTCTGTACCTGAATAACAGGTGGGTCTCTCTACCTGAATAACAGGTGGGTCTCTGTACCTGAATAACAGGTGGGTCTCTGTACCTGAATAACAGGTGGGTCTCTGTACCTGAATAACAGGTGGGCCTCTGTACCCGAATAACAGGTGGGGCTCTGTACCCGAATAACAGGTGGGTCTCTGTACCTGAATAACAGGTGGGTCTCTGTACCTGAATAACAGGTGGGTTTCTGCACCTGAATAACAGGTGGGTCTTTGTACCTGAATAACAGGTGGGGCTCTGTACCTGAATAACAGGTGGGGCTCTGTACCTGAATAACAGATGGGGCTCTTTACCTGAATAACAGGTGGGTCTCTGTACCTGAATAACAGGTGGGGCTCTGTACCTGAATAACAGGTGGGTCTCTGTACCTGAATAACAGGTGGGTCTCTGTACCTGAATAACAGGTGGGTCTCTGTACCTGAATAACAGGTGGGTCTCTGTACCTGAATAACAGGTGGGTCTCTGTACCTGAATAACAGGTGGGTCTCTGTACCTGAATAACAGGTGGGTCTCTGTACCTGAATAACAGGTGGGTCTCTGTACCTGAATAACAGGTGGGTCTCTGTACCTGAATAACAGGTGGGTCTCTGTACCTGAATAACAGGTGGGGCTCTGTACCTGAATAACAGGTGGGGCTCTGTACCTGAATAACAGGTGGGTCTCTGTACCTGAATAACAGGTGGGTCTCTGTACCTGAATAACAGGTGGGGCTCTCTACCTGAATAACAGGTGGGTCTCTGTACCTGAATAACAGGTGGGTCTCTGTACCTGAATAACAGGTGGGTCTCTGTACCTGAATAACAGGTGGGTCTCTGTACCTGAATAACAGGTGGGTCTCTGTACCTGAATAACAGGTGGGTCTCTGTACCTGAATAACAGGTGGGGCTCTGTACCTGAATAACAGGTGGGGCTCTGTACCTGAATAACAGGTGGGTCTCTGTACCTGAATAACAGGTTGGGATCTGTACCTGAATAACAGGTGGGTCTCTGCCCCTGAATAACAGGTGGGTCTCTGTACCTGAATAACAGGTGGGTCTCTGTACCTGAATAACAGGTGGGTCTCTGTACCTGAATAACAGGTGGGTCTCTGTACCTGAATAACAGGTGGGTCTCTGTACCTGAATAACAGGTGGGTCTCTGTACCTGAGTAACAGGTTGGTCTCTGTACCTGAATAACAGGTGGGTCTCTGTACCTGAATAACAGATGGGGCTCTTTACCTGAATAACAGGTGGGTCTCTGTACCTGAATAACAGGTGGGGCTCTGTACCTGAATAACAGGTGGGGCTCTGTACCTGAATAACAGATGGGGCTCTGCACCTGAATAACAGGTGGGGCTCTGCACCTGAATAACAGGTGTGTCTCTGTACCTGAATAACAGGTGGGTCTCTGCACCTGAATAACAGGTGGGTCTCTGTACCTGAATAACAGGTGGGGCTCTGTACCCGAATAACAGTTGGGTCTCTGTACCTGAATAACAGGTGGGGCTCTGTACCTGAATAACAGGTGGGTCTCTGTACCTGAATAACAGGTGGGTCTCTGTACCTGAATAACAGGTGGGGCTCTGTACCTGAATAACAGGTGGGTCTCTGTACCTGAATAACAGGTGGGTCTCTGTACCTGAATAACAGGTGGGTCTCTGTACCTGAATAACAGGTGGGGATCTGTACCTGAATAACAGGTGGGTCTCTGCCCCTGAATAACAGGTGGGTCTCTGTACCTGAATAACAGGTGGGTCTCTGTACCTGAATAACAGGTGGGGCTCTGTACCTGAATAACAGGTGGGTCTCTGTACCTGAATAACAGGTGGGTCTCTGTACCTGAATAACAGGTGGGTCTCTGTACCTGAATAACAGGTGGGTCTCTGTACCTGAGTAACAGGTTGGTCTCTGTACCTGAATAACAGGTGGGTCTCTGTACCTGAATAACAGGTGGGGCTCTGTACCTGAATAACAGGTGGGTCTCTGTACCTGAATAACAGGTGGGTCTCTGTACCTGAATAACAGGTGGGTCTCTGTACCTGAATAACAGGTGGGGCTCTGTACCTGAATAACAGGTGGGTCTCTCTACCTGAATAACAGGTGGGTCTCTGTACCTGAATAACAGGTGGGTCTCTGTACCTGAATAACAGGTGGGTCTCTGTACCTGAATAACAGGTGGGTCTCTGTACCCGAATAACAGGTGGGGCTCTGTACCCGAATAACAGGTGGGTCTCTGTACCCGAATAACAGGTGGGGCTCTGTACCTGAATAACAGGTGGGTCTCTGTACCTGAATAACAGGTGGGTCTCTGTACCTGAATAACAGGTGGGGCTCTGTACCTGAATAACAGGTGGGGCTCTGTACCTGAATAACAGGTGGGTCTCTGTACCTGAATAACAGGTGGGTCTCTGTACCTGAATAACAGGTGGGGCTCTCTACCTGAATAACAGGTGGGTCTCTGTACCTGAATAACAGGTGGGTCTCTGTACCTGAATAACAGGTGGGTCTCTGTACCTGAATAACAGGTGGGTCTCTGTACCTGAATAACAGGTGGGTCTCTGTACCTGAATAACAGGTGGGTCTCTGTACCTGAATAACAGGTGGGTCTCTGTACCTGAATAACAGGTGGGTCTCTGTACCTGAATAACAGGTGGGTCTCTGTACCTGAATAACAGGTGGGTCTCTGTACCTGAATAACAGGTGGGTCTCTGTACCTGAATAACAGGTGGGTCTCTGTACCTGAATAACAGGTGGGTCTCTGTACCTGAATAACAGGTGGGGCTCTGTACCTGAATAACAGGTGGGGCTCTGTACCTGAATAACAGATGGGGCTCTGCACCTGAATAACAGGTGGGGCTCTGCACCTGCCTTGAATGACAGGTTGCCACTGCTACAAAGCAGGAACCCCTGACTCGCTGCATGTTTCTATTATCAAGACATCTGCTGGTACCTCTTACAGCTCATGAGGTCCTAAATATCTGCCAACTAGATGGGACACATGAACAAAGAGGCTTTAATGCCTCCCCGGTTGTTTCTTCCACCTGTTAAATCCCGTGGAGGGCTTCTCCCTCTCTCGTTGACAGATGCTGGATACCTCTGTCTGGTTCTCCTCTCTTCACTAGATGGACGGTAACTTTAGTGTTTAACCCCTCTGTGTCCAAGGACCAAACTTTTGAATATAATTTTCGGGGCGCCTCAAGTAGGCTGGACACATTCCATTTTTAATAATGCTATTTTTCCTGATAAAAACTAGTTAATTGCAATCGCCATGGAGCCCAATTTCATAACATTACGCTATGTCCCTAGTTATGAAGTAATCGCAAAAAACAGGCCTTATTTCAGATCATTTTTCACCCTGCCAGCTCCTATTAGTTCTATTGAGCACCTTGGAACCAACTCACCTTCTGAACGTTCTATTCCCAGCTCTTTGTTCTGCATCACAATGGTAGCTTCACTATTGTTATCAATGAGACCTGCCTGAGTTAATATTGTAGGCTGATCTCAAGTATTATTACTATTATTATTATTTGTTATTTATTACAGCTACTTGGTGCAATGTGATTTTCTGGATTTTTGTTTTAGATTCCGTCTCTCACAGTTGAAGTGTACCTATGATAAAAATTACAGACCTCTACATGCTTTGTAAGTAGGAAAACCTGCGAAATCTGCAGTGTATCAAATACTTGTTCTCCCCACTGTATTTTAGCCTTAACCCTAATTCTAGGGTAGGGTAGCGTAGGACACTTTTAGAAACTATTTTAGTAATAATATTATGTTAGTGAATACAATAATAGTACAAAATAGCATTTTGATTATTTTGTTAATCAAAACCTGTCTCAGCATTTTGCTTTTTTTGAATTGTTATTTTATTATATTTATTACTGCAAGGCAGAACACTTGATAAACAAGCCACATTCGTTTTATTTTTCAAATGTGGTTTAAAACGTCTTACGGCTGAAATCCCGCTAACGGGATCGATATGACAACAGCCAGTGAAAGTGCAGGGGGCCAAATTCAAACAACAGAAATCTCATAATTACAATTCCTCAAACAAACAAGTATTATACACCATTTTAAAGATAAACTTGTTGTTAATCCCACCACAGTGTTCGATTTCAAAAAGGCTTTGCGACGAAAGCTTACCATGCGATTATGTTAGGTCAGCACCTAGTCACAGAAAAACACATCCATTTTTCCAGCCAAAGAGAGGAGTCACAAAAAGCAGAAATAGAGATAAAATGAATCACTCATCTTTGATGATCTTCATCAGATGACACTCATAGGACTTCATGTTACACAATACATGTATGTTTTGTTCGATAAAGTTCATATTTGGTCGTCTTTTCTTCCATTTCTCTGCTGCCAATGACTGGAACAAACTGCAGAAATCTCTGAAGCTGGAGACTCTTCTCCCTCACTAGCTTTAAGCACCAGCTGTCAGAGCAGCTCACAGATCACTGCACCTGTACATAGCCCATCTGTAAACAGCCCATCTATCTACATACCTCATCCCCATACAGTATTTATTTATTTATTTATCTTGCTCCTTTGCACCCCAGTATCTCTACTTGCACATTAATCTTCTGCACATCTACCATTCCAGTGTTTAATTGCTATATTGTAATTACTTCGCCACCATGGCCTATTTATTGCCTTAACTCCCTTATCTTACCTCATTTGCACTCACATTGTATATAGACTTTTTGTTTTCTTTCGTTCTACTGTATTTTTGACTATGTTTTGTTTATTCCATGTGTAACTCTGTGTTGTTGTATGTGTCGAATTGCTATGCTTTATCTTGGCCAGGTTGCAGTTGCAAATGAGAACTTGTTCTCAGCTATCCTACCTGGTTAAATAAATGTGAAATAAATAAAAAATAAAAAGAATTATATCCAAAAATCTCAGTTTACATTGGCGCGTTATGTTCAGTAATGTTTTGCTTCCAAAACATCCGGTGATTTTGCAGAGAGCCACATCAATTTACAGAAATACTCATAATAAATACTGATAAAAGATACAAGTGTTATGCATGGAATCATAGATATATTTCTCCTTAATGCAACCGCTGTGTCAGATTCCTAAAAAGCTTTACAAAAAAAGTACACCATGCAATAATCTGAGTACAGCGCTCAGACACAAAACAAGCCATACAGATACCTGCCATGTTGTGGAGTCAACAGAAGTCAGAAATAGCATTATAAATATTCACTTACCTTTGATGATCTTCATCAGATTGCACTCCCAGGAAACCCAGTTCCACAATAAATGTTTGTTTTGTTTGATAAAGTCCATCATTTATGTCCAAATACCTCCTTTTTGTTAGCGCGTTTAGTTCACAAATCCAAATTCATGAGGCACGAGCACTAAGTCCAGACGAAAAGTCAAAAAGTTCCGTTACAGTTCGTAGAAACATGTCAAACGATGTATAGAATCAATCTTTAGGATGTTTTTAACATAAATCTTCAATAATGTTCCAACCGGACCATTCATTTAGAAATGCAATGGAACGCACGTCGCTCTCACGGCCTTCTGCCAGACCCCTTAGTCAAACAGCTCTCATTCTCTCCCTCTTCACAGTAGAGGCCTGAAACAAGGTTCTAAAGACTGTTGACATATAGTGGAAGCCTTAGGAAGTGCAATCGGACCAAATTTATACTGTATCTTGGATAGGCAAAAAGTTGAAAAACTACAAACCTCAGATTTCCCACATCCTGGTTGGATTTTTTCTCAGGTTTCTGCCTGCCATATGAGTTCTGTTTTACTCACAGACATCATTCAAACAGTTTTAGAAACGTCAGAGTGTTTTCTATCCAAATCTACTAATAATATGCATATTTTAGCTTCTGGGCCTGAGTAGCAGGCAGTTTACTCTGGGCACCTTATTCATCCAAGCTACTCAATACTTCCCCCCTCAGCCATAAACTTGGTGACCTAGTAACCTCTATAAGAAAGTCAATCAATTGGCGTGGGATAGATGGGGCAATTTTGTGACTGATCTAAGGAATTAACAAGAAAAATACACTTTCTTTCTCAGCTGCCTCACCAATGTCTGTACATTAATTAATAACCTTTAATTGCTAAATTTCCAAAAGATGGCAGCATAAGACCACGAAGCAAAAGCTATAGGCTACAAGCAGCAATATGATGGACATAAAATTGCATGTAACCACAGACTGTATGTCCCATGATTTTCTAAAATGGTCACTCATTACTATAGTTAGTTATATATCTCGTATTAGGCCTGTGTTGTTCGAGAGAGCAAAAAGTAGTGACAATAGCAGGTATTGAACCCCGGGTAAATTATCACTAGTTAGAACCTCAACCTTAGTATACATGCATTATAACAAATTATCTTAATATCTGATATTGCGAGTAAACAACCTCGGTATAGAAAAGACAAGATTGCGTCTTCCAGCCCGCCAATAATTTATCATGCAACCCTCCCGGTTAGCAAATTTACCTCAACATGCACCTCACTTGCGCGAGAAGTCAGAGTGCTCACTGCCGCTGACAGCACAAGCTATTTGGCAGGGCTGAGTCGACTGCTTGTGCAAGAAGGCAGTGCGGCTTAGTACTGGTTGATGAATTTGACAATGAATGTACGAGGAAAATACATTTTTCTCGACCAGATTTGACTGAATTAATGTTCAGTCTGATTGATAATCATTATATTAATGAATTATAATTTCAAAACATGAGCATAAAAACAGGTAATAATAAACATGAATCATCATTATATTACTAAACAGTAATCTGTTAAATCTTTCAGTCCTTCCTCTTGCGTTAGCAGTGTGGAAAGGGAGAAAGAATTGCACACAGGAGTTTTCCTGTGAGGGGGAGTGGTGGTGTATCCAGGGAGAAAAAGTAACTCGTCTTCTGAAATGTCATTTGTGGTCTTATGCTGCCATCTATTGGAATTATGTAGCAACTGCAGTAGTACTGAATAATGTGTAATTACTTACTAAAGTCGTAATTACTCAGAATTGTAAAATATAAAATTCATTTTATCACTTACAACCATAAAATAAGAATTTATTGCATAACAAACAATGAAACTGACATAAACCAAGAACAAAATAAATTTAGTTAATTCAGTCTATTCCAAAATTGAGCCGGTCGGTCACATGTGAGAGTGAGGCAGATGTTTAGCATTTTGCAAAAAAATCATGCTTTTTGTCTCTCTGAAATGAAACAATCAAGTTATAGATTACCTGGCGCTACCCATCCCGGTAGCGGGATAATTGTCATCAGCACCGCTGAATAGCATAGCGCCACAGTCAAATAATATTACTAAAAAATATTTATATTCATGAAATCACAAGTGCAATATTGCAAAACACAGTTTAGCCTTTTGTTAATCCACCTGTCATCTCAGATTTTGAAATTATGCTTTACAGCGAAAGCAATCCAAGCATTTGTGTAAGTTTATCGATAGCATAGCATAACATTATGTACACTAAGCATTAAGTAGCTAGGTCTCGAAAATCAGAAAAGCAATCAAATTAATAGTTTACCTTTGATGATCTTCGGATGTTTTTACTCATGAGACTCTCAGTTACACAACAAATGTTCCTTTTGTTCCATAAAGATTATTTCCAAAATACCTCTGTTTGTTTGTCGCGTTATGTTCAGAAATCCACAGGAAACAGCGGTCACGACAACGCAGACGTATATTCCAAATAATATCCATATATTTTCCAATATCAATGTCCACAGAAACATGTCAAACGTTTTTTATAATCAGTCCTCAACTTGTTTTTAAAATATATATTCGATAATATATCAAACGGGTGTGTAGGTTTTTCAATAACACCGGGAGGAACAATGGCCGCTTTACTCTTTTGCGCAAAACTCACTCTGAGAGACCCCACCTATCCACTTACGCAATGTGATCTTTCACATTCATTTTTCAAAATAAAAGCCTGAAACTATGTCTAAAGACTGTTGACACCTTAGGGAAGCCATAGAAAAATGAATCTGGTTGATATCCCTTTAAATGGAGGATAGGCATGCATAGGAACAGAGAGGTTTCAAAATAAGAGGCACTTCCTGATTGGATTTTCCTCAGGCCTGCAATATCAGTTCTGCTGTACTCACAGACAATATTTTGACAGTTTTGGAAACATTAGAGTGTTTTCTATCCTAATCGGACAACTATATGCATATTCTAGTTTCTGGGGCTGAGAAATAGGCAGTTTCAAATGGGTACGTTTTTTTAGCCAAAAACGAAAATACTGCCCCCTACACGCAAAAGGTTAAACAAATATATGTCTGTGAAAGATGTAATGTTTGTCTCTGTTGTGTTGAAGCCCAATCAAGCAGGAGAGACCAGCCTCCCCTGTACCCAGCTGTGTGTCCATGAAGAGTGACCGGTCTATGCGTCTACCTATAATGTTTAGAGAGGGAGACTTTTCTACTGAACAAAGGTAAGAAGAACTCATGGGTCATGGTCACTAAGTTAAACAACACTGTCTACAGTAATTTCTCTTCTCCCATTTTCCCATTTCTTTTGGTTGTTTTAATAATCAATACGCTAATCCTTTGTCCATTTCATAGTCCTAAAACAATATTAAACAAACACAACGATCCCACCCTCTGTGTGTGTGTGTGTGTGTGTGTGTGTGTGTGTGTGTGTGTGTGTGTGTGTGTGTGTGTGTGTGTGTGTGCACTCCCTGGATGAGGAGATGTATTCTCTATCCTGATTGCCGAGTCACTTTTACCTACATGTACATATTACCTCAACTACCTGGTACCTCTGCACATTGACAAATTACTGGAACAGCGTAGCCTAGTGGTTGGACTAGTAACTGAAAGGTTGCAAGTTCAAATCCCTGAACCGACAAAGTACACATCTGTCATTCTACCCCTGAACAAGGCAGTTAATCCACTGTTCCTAGGCTGTCATTGAAAATAAGAATTTGTTCTTAACTGACTTGCCTAGTTAAATAAAAAGTCTAATTTTTCCTCAACTACCTGGTACCCTGCACATTGACTCAGTACTGGTACTCCTTATAGTCTCATTTTTACCTCAACTACCTGGTACCCTGCACATTGACTCAGTACTGGTACTCCTTATAGCCTCATTATTACCTCAACTACCTGGTACCCCTGCACATTGACTCAGTACTGGTACTCCTTATAGCCTCATTATTACCTCAACTACCTGGTACCCCTGCACATTGACTCAGTACTGGTACTCCTAATAGTCTCCTTATTACCTCAACTACCTGGTACCCCTGCACATTGACTCAGTACTGGTACTCCTTATAGTCTCATTATTACCTCAACTACCTGGTACCCCTGCACATTGACTCAGTACTGGTACTCCTTATAGCCTCATTATTACCTCAACTACCTGGTACCCCTGCACGTTGACTAAGTACGGGTACTCCTTATAGTCTCATTATTACCTCAACTACCTGGTACCCTGCACATTGACTCAGTGCTGGTACTCCTTATAGTCTCATTATTACCTGAACTACCTGGTACCCCTGCACATTGACTCAGTACTGGTACTCCTTATAGTCTCATTATTACCTCAACTACCTGGTACCCCTGCACATTGACTCAGTACTGGTACTCCTTATAGTCTCATTATTACCTCAACTACCTGGTACCCCTGCACATTGACTCAGTACTGGTACTCCTTATAGTCTCATTATTACCTCAACTACCTGGTACCCCTGCACATTGACTCAGTACTGGTACTCCTTATAGTCTCATTATTACCTCAACTACCTGGTACCCTGCACATTGACTCAGTACTGGTACTCCTTATAGCCTCATTATTACCTCAACTACCTGGTACCCCTGCACATTGACTCAGTACTGGTACTCCTTATAGCCTCATTATTACCTCAACTACCTGGTACCCCTGCACATTGACTCAGTACTGGTACTCCTAATAGTCTCCTTATTACCTCAACTACCTGGTACCCCTGCACATTGACTCAGTACTGGTACTCCTTATAGTCTCATTATTACCTCAACTACCTGGTACCCCTGCACATTGACTCAGTACTGGTACTCCTTATAGCCTCATTATTACCTCAACTACCTGGTACCCCTGCACGTTGACTCAGTACGGGTACTCCTTATAGTCTCATTATTACCTCAACTACCTGGTACCCTGCACATTGACTCAGTACTGGTACTCCTTATAGTCTCATTATTACCTGAACTACCTGGTACCCCTGCACATTGACTCAGTACTGGTACTCCTTATAGTCTCATTATTACCTCAACTACCTGGTACCCCTGCACATTGACTCAGTACTGGTACTCCTTATAGTCTCATTATTACCTCAACTACCTGGTACCCCTGCACATTGACTCAGTACTGGTACTCCTTATAGTCTCATTATTACCTCAACTACCTGGTACCCCTGCACATTGACTCAGTACTGGTACTCCTTATAGTCTCATTATTACCTCAACTACCTGGTACCCTGCACATTGACTCAGTACTGGTACTCCTTATAGCCTCATTATTACCTCAACTACCTGGTACCCCTGCACATTGACTCAGTACTGGTACTCCTTATAGCCTCATTATTACCTCAACTACTTGGTACCCCTGCACATTGACTAAGTACGGGTACTCCTTATAGTCTCATTATTACCTCAACTACCTGGTACCCCTGCACATTGACTCAGTACTGGTACTCCTTATAGCCTCATTATTACCTCAACTACCTGGTACCCCTGCACATTGACTAAGTACGGGTACTCCTTATAGTCTCATTATTACCTCAACTACCTGGTACCCCTGCACATTGACTCAGTACTGGTACTCCTTATAGCCTCATTATTACCTCAACTACCTGGTACCCCTGCACATTGACTAAGTACTGGTTCTCCTTATAGTCTCATTATTACCTCAACTACCTGGTACCCCTGCACATTGACTCAGTACTGGTACTCCTTATAGTGTCATTATTGTTATTTTATTGTGCTACTATTTCCTTATTTTTATTTATATAAGGACATGGTATCACGTCTGGTGAACAGGTCAGAGTTCCATATCCTCAGTCAGACCAGTAGAAACTGGATCAGCAGCACGACAAGGTATCAGGTCTGGTGGATCATGTATCAATACTGATAGGATGGAAAGAAAGGGAGCGCTGCTCTCAGATCAGTTTTCTACATTCAAATCTTTCCTTAACATTATAATTATTTCACAATACTGACCACAGATCAGCTTCTATTAGCACCTATGGCTGCAAGTATTGAGGAGGCTTATTCTAATGCTTACCCAATAAAAATGCACTAAATCCCAGATTTGGCACATCATTGTGTTCATGTTAGGATACACATCATGAAATATATTGAGACAAATTACAGACAGTAGCCTACAAGTAGCAAAACATAACTCAATTGATTGATTGAACATAAAACGTGGCTCACATCAACACCATTATCCCAGAAACGCAAGATCCACTCCAATTTGCACACCGCCCTAACAGATCCACAGATGATGCAATCTCTATTGCACTCCACACTGCCCTTTCCGACCTGTAAAAAAGGAACACATACGTGAGAATGCTATTCACTGACGACAGCTCAGCGTTCTATACCATAGTGCCCTCAAAGCTCATCAATTCGCTAAGGACCCTGGGACTAAACACCTCCCGCTGCAACTGGATTCTGGACTTCCTGACGGGCCGCCCCCAGGTGGTAAAGGTAGGTAACAACACATCTGCCACGCTGATCCTCAACACAGGGGCCCCTCAGGGGTGCGGGCTCAGCCCCCTCCTGTACTCCCTGTTCACCCATGACTGCATAGCCAGGCACGACTCCAACACCATCATTAAGTTTGCAGATGACACAACAGTGGTAGTAGGCCTGATCACCAACAATGATGAGACAGCCTATAGGGAGGAGGTCAGAGACCTGGCCATGTGGTGCCAGGAAAGCAACCTTTCCCTCCACGTGATCAAGACAAAGGAGATGATTGTGGAGGGGTCGCGGCCGACGGATGTGTCGTGGAGGTAGCTGGAGGAATGTAACACACAGCCGTAGATGACAGAGGGGCTGGGGAAAAGTCAGAGACAGATGTGGGGGAGGGGAGGCAGCCATGAGTCTCTGCTGCTTTTTGTTGTTAGAGTAAAGGGTTTGTTGGGTTGAGTGAATGTGACATTAGGGAGGGCCATGGTGACTGCCGGCCCTCCCTGGAAGCTCAGTGTGCCCCCATTTAGGTCTAACTGGCAGCCTGTGTTCCTAAGAAAGTCCAACCCCAGGATACAAGGGTCCTGCACAGCCGCCACCCACACAGGATGACGCACAGACCTGCCCCCTACTGTCAGTCATTATTCCCTTCGTCTTCATGGGTGCCAGCTCATCTGTGACTGTGCGGAGCTGCACAGTTGTGGGCTCACACTGAGTCCAACCTGGCACAATATCCAGCCTCACCAGAGTTACTGTGGACCCAGTGTCCACCAGGGCAGAGCAGGGCACCCCCTCCCCAGTGACAGGGACATGACAAAAGTCCCCAACACAGGTCCGGCCCACCACAACAACAGGCTCCATCAGCTTGCCCTCATCTGCTTCTGGGGGAAGTGGAGCCTTGCTTCTCCGTCTGTGCCGGCGGGCTCCTCCTGAAGATGATAGTGGTTGGGAAAGAAAGCCAGGTGTCCGCACTACCCGGTCTATGCGAACCCCGAGCCGTTTCCCTGAGCTCTGGGGGATATGGGGCAATCCCGGTGCAGATGGCCTGGCTGGCTACACCCCCAGCAGACCTTGGGACCAGGGCGTGTGTTTCGTGTCGCCTTTAGTGACACAGCACGAATGAGTTCAGTCATTTCAGCCACCCATGTAGGCTTTTCCATCTCTGGGCTGGTCTGCCCCGCAGCCCGCACAGTGGGTCTGTCTCCCTGCACCCCCACCAAAGCCCCAGTTGAAGCCCCAGCCCACACCAGCTCCCTCTCCAAAGCCATCTCCAAGGCTATCTGCAATGACTCAGCATGAGCCAGCTGGGTCTGTATGTGCAGCTCCGTGGGAGAGAGCGCCTGTATGAACTGGTCCCGTGCTCGCTCGCTCTGCACGGGGGGGGTTGGGGGCATGTGAGCATATGGCCACCGGGAGAGGCTCTCAATGTCATTAGCTAGCACCCGTAGTGGCTCTCCAGGCTTTCTATGTCTTTTACTCAGTTCGGAGCGCGGCAGCCTGGGCTGTACACACTGTCCAAAGCGCCTCCTTAGTGCTCCCACTAAAGCCCCATAATCACGTCTATCGTCAGGGCTAATCAATATCAAACATGATAGAGCATCATCTGTGAGGCACAAAGCCAACTGCAGTGCCCTATCTTCATTCGACCACCCCCCAAAATGAGCTAACAGTTCAAACTGTGAAAAGCTTCCCAATCCACCTTACCGGAAGGCACCTCCTTGGCCATAATCGTCCCCTACCTCCACCTTCACTTTCTGATTCCCTCACAGCATTTTCAACACCCGTTGTCACCTACGTTAGCTAGCCACGGAAGTCAGCTAGCTAGCTGGCTAATTTTTGTCAACGTTTTTACCTTTGACACCAATGTAATGACCTGACTAGATCATAAAAGAACAATTGTCCAGACAGAGGATTGGGTTTACGGATTTACGATTTATTAATCCAACTTCACACAAGCTACTGTTTGGTCGTAGCCCACGCCAATCAAATGAAGGATACCCAATAAAACAACCGTGACCTTCTCTTGTGAAGCCCAGACTTAAGAGAGAGAACAATGGCTAAACCTGGTCTTAACTTCCAATGCTCCATCCCCCTGCACACAAAACATTACATTGTTGTTTCTACCAGCAAAGTAGATTTGTCACGAAAGTCAAAAATAGCGCTAAAATTAATCACTTACCTTTGATGATCTTCGTATGGTTGCACTTACAAGAATCCATGTTACACAATAAATGTTTGTTTTGTTCGATAAAGTCCCTCTTTATATCCAAAAACCTCCATTTTGTTTGCACGTTTTGTTCAGTAATCCAATGGCTCAAATGTGGTCACAAGAGGCAGACGAAATTCCAAATTGTATCCGTAAAGTTCGTAGAAACATGTCAAACAATGTTTATAATAAATCCTCTTTTTTTTTGTCATAATAATCAATAACATTTCAACTGGACAAAAGCTTTGTCAATATTAAAGGAAAACAAGAAAGGTGTGCTCTCGGTTGCGGGCAGTAACCAGCTCTGAGGACATCCCAGGGTCCACTCACTCAATGTCGTCATTCTCCCACATTTTTCAGAATAAAAGCCTGAAACAATGTCTAAAGACTGTTCACAACTAGTGGAAGCCATAGGAAACGGAATCTGGGTCCTATCCCTTTAAATGGTGGATAGGCTTTCATTGGAAAAACAGCCATTTCAAAGTAATCCCACTTCCTGGATGGATTTTCCTCAGGTTTTCGCCTGTCATATCAGTTCTGTTATACTCACAGACTATATTTTCTATCCAAATCTACTAATTATATGCATATCCTAGCTTCTGGGCCTGAGTAGCAGGCAGTTTACTTTGGGCATGCTTTTCATCCGGATGTGAAAATAGTGCCCCCTACCCTAGTGAGGTTAAATGCTTTTTCAGTACTTCCTCATGCTTTAGCAGTGTGGAAAGGGACAGAACAACGTGCACACAGGAATTTTACTGTGAGGGGGAGTGGTGGTGTATCCAGGGAGAAAACTAAACTAATCTTCAGAAATTTCCTTTGTCGTCTTATGCTGACATCTATTGAAATAATTTAACAAATGCAATACTACTGAATATTGTGCAATTCCTTACTAAAGTAGTAATTACACAACAGTGGTAGGCCTGATCACAGACAACGACGAGACAGCCTATAGGGAGGAGGTCAGAGACCTGGCCGTGTGGTGCCAGAATAACAATTTATCACTCAACGTAGCCAAGACTAAGGAGATGATTGTGGACTACAGGAAAAGGAGGACCGAGCACGCCCCAATTCTCATCGACAGGGCTGTAGT
The DNA here is from genome assembly GCF_016432855.1 of Salvelinus namaycush. Lineage (NCBI taxonomy): Eukaryota > Metazoa > Chordata > Actinopteri > Salmoniformes > Salmonidae > Salvelinus > Salvelinus namaycush. Next base: position 57,833 of record NW_024061550.1, read on the forward strand.
GGAGCAGGTTGAGAGCTTCAAGTTCCTCGGTGTCCACATCAACAACAAACACACCAAGACAGTCGTGAAAAGGGCACGACAAAGCCTATTCCCCCTCAGGAAACTAAAAAGATTTGGCATGGGTCCTGAGATCCTCAAAAGGTTCTACAGCTGCAACATCGAGAGCATCCTGACTGGTTGCATCACTGCCTGGTACGGCAATTGCTCGGCCTCCGACCGCAAGGCACTACAGAGGGTAGTGCGTACGGCCCAGTAAATCACTGGAGCTAAGCTGCCTGCCATCCAGGACCTCTACACCAGGCGGTGTCAGAGGAAGGCCCTAAAAATTGTCAAAGACCCCCGCCACCCCAGTCATAGACTGTTCTCTCTACTACCGCATGGCAAGCGGTACCGGAGTGCCAAGTCTAGGACCAAAAGGCTTCTCAACAGTTTTACCTCAAAGCCATAAGACTCCTGAACAGGTAATCAAATGGCTACCCAGACTATTTACATTGCGTGCCCCCCCAACCCCCCCAAACCCTCTTTTTACGCTGCTGCTACTCTCTGTTTATCTTATATGCATAGTCTCTTTAACAATACCATCATGTACATTCTACCTAAATTGGGCCAACCAACCAGTCCTCCCGCACATTGACTAACCGGGGCTATCTGCATTGTGTCCCGCCACCCACCATCTGCCAACCCCTCTTTTACGCTGCTGCTACTCCCTGTTTATCATATATGCATAGTCACTTTAACCATATCTACATCTACATACTACCTCAATCAGCCTGACTAACCGGTGTCTGTATGTAATCTCGCTATTTTTATAACCTTGCTACTGTATATAGCCTGTCTTTTTACTGTTGTTTTATTTCTTTACTTACCTATTGTTCACCTAATACCTTTTGTTGCACTATTGGTTAGAGCCTGTAAGTAAGCATTTCACTGTAAGGTCTACACCTGTTGTATTCGGCGCACGTGACAAATAAACTTTGATTTGATTTGGGAATTTGGGATTTGGCAAAATATACCATTTTCTAGTTCATTTTATCACTTACAATAATAAAATCACAATTTATTGCATGACAAACAATGAAACTGACAAACCAAAGAAACCATACATTTAGTTAATAATATAGATAAAACAACTATTTATTTAGATGGGTGACATTATCTGCCAAAGTAACAGCCCCGGAGACAAAGAAGAGCTCTGCAGTAGGTACCAAAAAGTTCAAAGGACATTTTCTCAAACGACAAATGGTCTATCAATGTTCAAAGCAGAATTACTTTCCCATTGTTCCTCAACTGTAGTGTATGATATACCATTTTCTACCTCTGAGTCTCTACTTTTATCCAATGTAAAAAACAAAATTTCAAATATTGCTGCATAAAACTGAATCAAGTCGGTCGGTCACATTTGACTGTGTAAAACCTATCAGTACTACTGATTTCTCTGAGAGTGAGGCAGATATATATTATTACTGTGTAAAACCTAGCAGTACTACTGATTTCTCTGAGAGTGAGGCAGATATATATTATTACTGTGTAAAACCTAGCAGTACTACTGATTTCTCTGAGAGTGAGGCAGATATATATTATTACTGTATAAAACCTAGCAGTAATACTGATTTCTCTGAGAGTGAGGCAGATATATATTATTACTGTGTAAAACCTAGCAGTACTACTGATTTCTCTGAGAGTGAGGCAGATATATATTATTACTGTATAAAACCTAGCAGTAATACTGATTTCTCTGAGAGTGAGGCAGATATATATTATTACTGTATAAAACCTAGCAGTACTACCGATTTCTCTGAGAGTGAGGCAGATATATATTATTACTGTGCAAAACCTAGCAGTACTACTGATTTATCTGAGAGTGAGGCAGATATATATTATTACTGTGTAAAACCTAGCAGTACTACTGATTTCTCTGAGAGTGAGGCAGATATATATTATTACTGTATAAAACCTAGCAGTACTACTGATTTCTCTGAGAGTGAGGCAGATATATAATATTAGTGTGTAAAACCTAGCAGTACTACTGATTTCTCTGAGAGTGAGGCAGATATTTAGCATTTTGCAAAAAACTTGACTATTTCTCTCTGAAATGAAACCATCAAGTGATAGATTTTAAACAAATACATGTCTGTCATTGAACAATCCCATGCCATGATTAGATGGACACACCAATCTCTTTCAAAATTTCTTTAAACAATAAAAGGTCATTTTCGAAACACTTTTGAAAATGAATATATATCGTTTTGGAATGAAACTCTTCTTATGTTTCCCCATCTGAGCTCAGAGTAGATGAGAGATGTAATGTTTGTCTCTGTTGTGTTGAAGTCTCATCAAGCAGGAGAGACCAGCCTCCCCTGTATCCAGCTGTGTGTCCATGAAGAGTGACCAGTCTATGATTGAACCTATAAACTTTAGAGAGGGAGACATTTCTACTGAACAAAGGTAAGAGGAACTCATGGGACATGGTCAGTGAGTTAAACAACACTGTCTCTAGTCATTAAGGTATAACATATTTTTTCAATTTTCATAATCCTGAAACAATATTAAACAAATGCAACATTCCCACCCTGTGTGTGTGTGTGCGTGTGTGTGCGTGTGTGTGCGTGTGTGTGCGTGTGTGTGTGTGTGTGTGTGTGTGTGTGTGCAATCCCAGGATGAGGAGATGTAATCTCATGTTTTGTCCACAGAAACCAACAGGAGAGATCAGAGTCAGAGATTCTCAGTGGTCAGTCTTCCCAGAGTCATCAAACAGACCTGGCCTCCATATTCAGTGTATGTGGTCCTGTTATGTACATTTGTTTTTGTTTACCTCAAGTAAAGTTGATCTGTCAATCATTCATTAATGTGTTAATGAGAAAGCATTTCTTCTCTTGCTTAACTTATTTACTAATTATTTCAGTTGCTTGAAGAGAATATTATTACATTTGTGAAGAACGAGCTGAAGATGTTCAAGAGGATTCTTAGTCCAGAACTCCCAGAAGGCTTTGAGAGTCAGAAGCAGGATAAGGAAGTGGTGGATGCTGAAGATGAGAAGCAGGAGAGCAGTGCCAGAGAGGGGGCTCTGAAGATCACACTGCACGTCCTGAGGAAAATGAACCAGAAGGAGCTTGCTGACACACTGGAGAAATGTAAGATCTGTCTGCCTCATGTTGAATGATGTTTTATAACATTTAAAAGCTGTAGGCATTAAAACAGACGTAATATTAATATCCTCTGTGTTATTTCTAGATTCAGATGAGCTTGCTGTGATTTGCCAACGTGAACTCAAATCTAATCTAAAGAAGAAGTTTCAATGTGTATTTGAGGGGATCGCTAAACAAGGAAACCCAACACTTCTCAATAAGATCTACACAGAGCTCTACATCACAGAGGGTGGAACAGGAGAGGTCAATAATGAACATGAGCTGAGACAGATTGAGACAACAACCAGGAAACAAGCAAGACCAGAGACTGCAATCAAATGTAACGACATCTTCAAACCCTTAACTGGACAAGACAAACGTATCAGAACTGTGCTGACAAAGGGAGTTGCTGGCATTGGAAAAACAGTCTCTGTGCAGAAGTTCATTCTGGACTGGGCTGAAGGAAAAGCAAATCAGGATGTCCAATTTGTATTTTCATTCCCTTTCCGGGAGCTGAATTTGATGAAAGAGGACAAACACACTTTCATTGAACTTCTCAATCACTTCTCAATGGAAACCAAAGAATCAAGAATCTCCAACTACAACAAGTACAAAGTTCTGTTCATCTTTGATGGTCTGGATGAGTGCCGACTGCCCCTAGACTTCCAGAAGAACAAGATCTGTTGGGACGTCACAGAGTCAACCTCAGTGGATGTTCTGCTGACAAATCTCATCAAGGGAAATCTGCTTCCCTCTGCTCTGCTCTGGATAACTACCCGACCTGCAGCAGCCAATAAGATCCCTTCAGTGTGTGTTGACCAGGTGACAGAGGTACGAGGGTTCAATGACCCACAGAAGGAGGAGTACTTCAGGAAGAGATTCAGTGATGAGGACCTGGCCAGCAGAATCATCTCACACATAAAGACATCAAGGAGCCTCCACATCATGTGCCACATTCCAGTCTTCTGTTGGATTGCTGCAACAGTCCTTGAACACATGCTGAAACATAAGAGAGAAGAGATGCCCAAGACTCTGACTGAGATGTACACACACCTTGTGGTGTTTCATACCAAACAGAAGAACGAAAAGTATCTTGGGAAAGAAGATACAGGTCCACACTGGAATAAAGAGAGCATTCTGTCACTGGGAAAACTGGCTTTTCAACAGCTTATGAAGGGCAATCAGATTTTCTATGAAGAAGACCTGAAAGAGGCTGGCATTGATGTCAGTGAAGCCTCAGTGTACTCAGGATTGTGCACACAGATCTTTAAAGAGGAATGTGGGCTGTACCAGGACAAGGTGTACTGCTTTGTTCATCTGAGCATTCAGGAGTTTCTGGCTGCTCTATATGTGTTCCTCTCATTCATTACAAAAAACACAGAGAAGCTAATGGCCAAACTTCAATCAACGTCCAGCAACGTTTCTGCGCCTTTCAGAAATGAGCCTGAAGTTACTATCTACATGAGTGCTGTGCATAAAGCCTTACAAAGTGAGACGGGAAACCTGGACCTTTTCCTCCGCTTCCTTCTGGGCCTCTCACTGGAGTCCAATCAGAAGCACTTACGAGGTCTACTGACAAAGACAAGAAGCAGCTCACAGACCCATGAAGAAACAGTCAAGTACATCAAGGAGAAGATCGGGGAGAATCTCTCTCCAGAGAGGAGCATCAATCTGTTCCACTGTCTGAATGAACTGAATGACCATTCTCTAGTGGAGGAGATCCAAAGCTACCTGGGATCAGGAAGTCTCTCAAAACCCAAACTGTCATCTGCACAGTGGTCAGCTCTGGTCTTTGTGTTGCTGACTTCAGAAAAGGAGCTGGATGTGATTGACCTGAAGAAATACGCCAGATCAGAGGAAGGTCTTCTGAGGCTGCTGCCAGTGGTCAAATCCTCCAGAGCTGTTCTGTGAGTACATCAAATGACATATAAGAAATATTAAGTTCAGAGGAAATTATGAATTATAATATGTATATAATATTATATTGAAAAACATATAGAATCAGTGCATTGATTTTCACATTTGAATAACAATGTGACCATACAATTCTAGGAGACGGAAGATTGATCTATCTGTTGTTTGAGAGAATAACCAAATGCATCTGCCATTGTCCTTCTACACTACTGGTGTTAAATTAACAGTGTGTTTGTGAAGTCATGATGATCTCTTTGTCAGGCTGTCAGGCTGTGGAGTCACAGAGGAAGGCTGTGCTTCTCTGGTCTCAGCTCTGAGGTCAAACCCCTCACACCTGAGAGAGCTGGATCTGAGTAACAATGACCTGAAGGATTCAGGAGTGAAGCTGCTCTCTGCTGGACTGGAGAATCCCCACTGTAAACTGGAGACTCTGAGGTCAGTATTCCTGTAGTTGGTCAACAAGTGATAACTGTTCACCAGATCCACATGTGTTTACCAGACACACATAGTCCACAACATATGTGCTTTGACAGTGAAGCTTACAGTTTTAAATTTGGTGCTGTCCTCCAGCATTTTGGATTTGAGATATTAGGTGACATTGGGTGACAGTACAGAATGTCACCTTTTATTTGAGGTTAATTTTGAGAGGTTGCTATGTTTTGTTGTAGATTCTGTAACTCTCTCACTCATTTAACTGCTTTGGGATCACAGGATGGTTGAGCTAACGTAGGCTAATGCGATTAGCATGAGGTTTTATATATAGTAACAAGAACATTTCCCAGGACATAGACGTATCTGATATTGGCAGAAAGCTTAAAATCTTGTTAATCTGACTGCACTGTCCAATTTACAGTAGCTATTACAGTGAACGAATAACATGCTATTGTTTGAGGAGAGTGCACAGTTTTGAACATGAACAAACAAATTAGGCAAATTAGGTACATTTGGGCAGTCTTGATACAACATTTGGAACAGGAATGCAATGGTTCATTGGATCAGTCTTAAACTTTGAACATACACTGCTGCCATCTAGTGGCCAATATCTAAATTGCAGCTGGGCTGGACTAATACATTATGGCATTTCAAAGACGGTACAAAAAAAAATACAAAAGATTGGTTGGCTTTTCTTTGTATTATCTTTTACTATTGAGTTATATTCTCTCCTACATTCCTTTCACATTTCCACAAACTACAAATTGTTTCCTTTCAAATGGTATCAATAATATGCATATCCTTGCTTCAGGGCCTGAGTTACAGGCAGTTAGATTTGGGTCTGTCATTTTAGGTGAAAATTGAGGAGGATCCCAGATTCATTCATGATCTTTCTCAATCATGGCAGTCACAGGCTTGATGTTGTCATTGTGTTCAAAGAATATGGGACCAAATACTATACTTTTGACTACTTCAATACACTTTAAGTTAATTCGTCAGAATACTTATGAATTCTTCAAATAGGGGGACTAGATACATCAAGTGCTTTCATTTCAAAACTTGAAACAGATATGTATTAAAATACCCTCAAATTAAAGGTGACATTACATACTGTTTGCAGGTTGTCACGCTGTCTAGTCACAGAGGAAGGCTGTGCTTCTCTGGTCTCAGTTCTGAGGTCAAACCCCTCACACCTGAGAGAGCTGGACCTGAGCTACAATCACCCAGGAGACTCAGGAGTCAGACTGCTCTCTGCTGGACTGGAGGATCCACACTGCAGACTGGAGAAACTCAAGTATGTAGAGGATTTATGTCCATGTTCATATCAGACATGTTTGACTTATCAGGCTAGTTGAGACAAACATTCATACCAACACTTGGACAAAGGTATATGCTGACTGTGTGTGTGTGTGTGTGTGTGTGTGTGTGTGTGTGTGTGTGTGTGTGTGTGTGTGTGTGTGTGTGTGTGTGTGTGTGTGTGTGTGTGTGTGTGTGTGTGTGTGTGTGTGTACAAGACTGTGTGTGTATGTGAGTTCATGTGTATCCCTCAATGACTGTCTGTTCTTCTGCTTACCGCTACAGTGTGGAACATGGTGGAGAGTACACAATGAAACCTGGGCTTAGAAAATGTGAGTGTTGACTGCTGTGAAGAATATGACTAAGAATAAGTCTTAATTCAACTTAAGTCAAAGTCAAAGACCACCATCATTACTTACTTGGTCATATTAAATATCAGCTGTAGTTCTACAGAAGCAGAAATCAGGGACACCAAAGTTTACAAAGAGTTGCTTTGACAATGTGTGTGTGTGTGTGTGTGTGTGTGTGTGTGTGTGTGTGTGTGTGTGTGTGTGTGTGTGTGTGTGTGTGTGTGTGTGTGTGTGTGTGTGTGTGTGTGTGTGTGTGTGTGTGTGTGTGTGTGTGTGTGTGTGTGTGTGTGTGTGTGTGTGTGTAATTAATGGGAATCAGTGTGTTTTATATTACCATACGGTATAACATATGATCATTCAACAAGTCTCAAGTTACCTTAACTTCTCCTTTTGATACCTAGAAACATCTACATTAAATGAATTAGTGAAAAGTGAGTTAACATTCTAATGTGAATGATGATGATTTCAAATATTGTGTCTGGTTTCATCCATCAGATGTCTGTGATCTCACACTGGACCCAAACACAGTAAACAGACTCCTCTCTCTGTCTGAGGAGAACAGAAAGGTGACACGTAGGACAGAGGAGCAGCCGTATCCTGATCACCCAGAGAGATTTGAGGACTGGCCACAGGTGCTGTGTAGAGAGGGTCTGACTGGGCGCTGTTACTGGGAGGTAGAGTGGAGTGGGAGACAGGTTGGTATAGGAGTGACATATAAAGGAATCAACAGGAAAGAAGGAGGGGGTAATGACTGTGGTCTTGGATACAATGACAAGTCCTGGAGTCTGAACTGCCCTGACAACAGTTACTTTGCCAAGCACAATAATAATTCCACTACCATAGACGTCCCCTCCTCTAGCTCCCACAGAGTAGGAGTGTATCTGGACTGGCCAGCCGGCACTCTGTCCTTCTACAGAGTCTCCTCTGACACACTGACCCACCTGTACACATTCACCTCCACATTCACTGAGCCCCTCTATCCAGGGTTTATGGTTTATGACTCCTCAGTGTCCCTGTGTCATGGGCCAGTTTATTCCTGGAAATAATAACCATGGTAACTCTGTCTGTTTCTGTGATCCTGAACCCTGAGAGAACAGTTCAGATACATCCCACACACACACTGGACACACACACACACACACACACACACACACACACACACACACACACACACACACACACACACACTCACACACACACACACACACACACACACACACACACACACACACACACACACACACACACACACACACACACACATGACACACACACACTCACACACACACACACACTGGACACACACACACACTGGACACACACACACTCACACACACACACTGGACACACTGGACACACACACACACTCACACACACAGACACACTGTACACACACACAAACACACTTGACACACACAGAGGACACACATGGCACACACATACACTGGACACACACACTGGACACACACACGCAGGACAAACACACACACAGAGAACACACACACACACTAACACACACCCACACACACACACACACACACACACACACACACACACACACACACACACACACACACACACACACACACACACACACACACACACACACACACACACACACACACACACACACACACACACACACACTGGACACTCACTCACACATACACATCTTCCTATAATTTATAAGACCTTGACACACAGGACCTTCAAATGAGGACCAAGATTTCTGATGGAATTGAGAACAAACAAACACCTCATTCCAGAACTAAGTGGTCCCACAAACACAGAAAACAAAACCTGAAAAACTCCAATGAAAAAATAGCCATGCAGGGCACCAGTCTAGTGAAGACCAGTTGTTGCTAGGCAGTTTCTGGACCACAGGTTCTAGAACAGCTTATATCCCAGTTCTATCTGCCTGTTAAATCAGTTTCTGGACCACAGGTTCTAGAACAGCTTCTATCCCAGTTCTATCTGCCTGTTAGATCAGTTTCTGGACCACAGGTTCTAGAACAGCTTCTATCCCAGTTCTATCTGCCTGTTAGATCAGTTTCTGGACCACAGGTTCTAGAACAGCTTCTATCCCAGTTCTATCTGCCTGTTAAATCAGTTTCTGGATAACAGGTTCTAGAACAGCTTCTATCCCAGTTCTATCTGCCTGTTAAATCAGTTGCTGGACCACAGGTTCTAGAACAGCTTCTATCCCAGTTCTATCTGCCTGTTAAATCAGTTTCTGTATCACAGGTTCTAAAACAGCTTCTATCCCAGTTCTATCTGCCTGTTAAATCAGTTTCTGGACCACAGGTTCTAGAACAGATCCTATCCCAGTTCTATCTGCCTGTTAAATCAGTTTCTGGACCACAGGATCTAGAACAGCTTCTATCCCAGTTCTATCTGCCTGTTAAATCAGTTTCTGGACCACAGGTTCTAGAACAGCTTCTATCCCAGTTCTATCTGCCTGTTAAATCAGTTTCTGGATCACAGGTTCTAGAACAGCTTCTATCCCAGTTCTATCTGCCTGTTAAATCATCAACCTAAACTGTTTTCATCAGACTATTAGAACATGACTGAACCTTTTGGTTCCTTTTCTGATCTTTTACCACTTTGCATTTTTTATGATATATTTTACTGTTTGTGTTTGTACCACAGGAGGTTGGTGGGACCTTAATTGGGGAGGACAGGCTTGTAATGTCTGGAGGGGAATAAGTGGAATGGTATCAAACACGTGGTTTCCATGTGTTCCATTTCATTCACTCTGTTCCAGACATTATTATGAGCCGTCCTCCCCTCAGCAGCCTCCTCTGGTATGTACTGTCCTATATGTGAGAGAGCTCCAACAAGGGATTACAATGTATGTATTACTTTTAATACCTGCAAATGGCAAATAAACTACTTGAACTCCTTATGAATGTCTGCAGCCGACTAGGCTGTTGGCGTCTGACAAGAGGTGAAAATATTACAGGAATATTCTGCAAATGTTGATGAAGACGTCACTCAATCCACCTAAAACAACATGCAGTCTTTCCACAAGACTCCCTTGAAGTTATAGTGTGACGTTATGAGTTGACGTTAAAGTAACATTCTCAGAACATACTGCACTTGTTTTATACTATTTTAGATGGATCCTCTGTTTATCATCTTGTTTTATACTGTTTTAGATGGATCCTCTGTTTATCATCTTGTTTTATACTGTTTTAGATGGATCATCTGTTTATTATCTTGTTTTATACTGTTTTAGATAGATCCTCTGTTTAAACATTTAAACTCTTACAATAACACTGTTAAAATACCAATGTGATCATTTGTTGTGTGTCTTTCATGTTGAATAACAAATTGTACAATTATATATGGACATACTCTCCATAGTTGTACAAGTATACAAGGATATATTGTACTTTTCATAATAAAACATACTTGAAACAAGAAAAAGCATGTTAATTTCGAAAACAGTTTCATTATTGATTTTACATTGCCTCTCCCAGTCGCAGGTTGACGTTTGTCATGAATCTTGACCTGGAGGCAGAACTGCGTGATTTCCTCTGCGTGATTTCCTCTAGATATGCCAGCTACAAAGTCAAAATTGGCTGTGGAAAACAATTTTGTTTTATGGTCTTAATTTAAGGTAAGGAAGGATTAGCAGTGTGGTTAGGGTTAAGGTTCAGATTGTATTACTTTGTGCCTGTGCCAACTAGTGACCACTTTGCTGAACTGCCTCCAGAACAAGATTCATGACAATAAATGCCAACCTGCCTCCCAGTCATCCCCTCCTTATCTTTACAAGGCTGCAGAACATGCAAGGTAGTGATGTGGGGGTTCTCTCATAACCCTCAGTCCCCAGGTGGGTAGATGGCAGGTTGTATAAAGAGAAGCTAGTGATGTGGGGGTTCTCTCATAACCCTCAGTCCCCAGGTGGGTAGATGGCAGGTTGAATAAAGAGAAGCTAGTGATGTGGGGGTTCTCTCATAACCCTCAGTCCCCAGGTGGGTAGATGGCAGGTTGTATAAAGAGAAGCTAGTGATGTGGGGGTTCTCTCATAACCCTCAGTCCCCAGGTGGGTAGATGGCAGGTTGAATAAAGAGAAGCTAGTGATGTGGGGGTTCTCTCATAACCCTCAGTCCCCAGGTGGGTAGATGGCAGGTTGAATAAAGAGAAGCTAGTGATGTGGGGGTTCTCTCATAACCCTCAGTCCCCAGGTGGGTAGATGGCAGGTTGTATAAAGAGAAGCTAGTGATGTGGGGGTTCTCTCATAACCCTCAGTCCCCAGGTGGGTAGATGGCAGGTTGTATAAAGAGAAGCTAGTGATGTGGGGGTTCTCTCATAACCCTCAGTCCCCAGGTGGGTAGATGGCAGGTTGAATAAAGAGAAGCTAGTGATGTGGGGGTTCTCTCATAACCCTCAGTCCCCAGGTGGGTAGATGGCAGGTTGTATAAAGAGAAGCTAGTGATGTGGGGGTTCTCTCATAACCCTCAGTCCCCAGGTGGGTAGATGGCAGGTTGTATAAAGAGAAGCTAGTGATGTGGGGGTTCTCTCATAACCCTCAGTCCCCAGGTGGGTAGATGGCAGGTTGTATAAAGAGAAGCTAGTGATGTGGGGGTTCTCTCATAACCCTCAGTCCCCAGGTGGGTAGATGGCAGGTTGAATAAAGAGAAGCTAGTGATGTGGGGGTTCTCTCATAACCACAAAACATTAAGGACTCCTTTCTGTCCATGACAAACTGACCAGGTGAATCCAGGTGAAAGATATGATCCCTTATTGATGTCACTTGTAGATGAAGGGGACGGGACAGGTTAAAGAATAATTTTTAATCCTTGATACAATTGAGACATGGATTGTGTATGTGTGTCATTCTGAGGTTGAATGAGCAAGACAAAATATTTAAGTGCATTTGAACAGGGTATGGTAGTAGGTGCCAGGCGCACCGGTTTGTGTCATGAGGGGGGGGGGGGTAACTCAAAATTAGGAAGGCGTCCTTAATATTTTGTCCACTCAGTGTAAAACCTATAGACTACACTGCTCAGTTAGAGTAATATCTAGTACACTCAGTGTATAACCTGTAGGCTACACTGCTCAGTTAGAGTAATATCTAGTCCACTCAGTGTATAACCTGTAGACTACACTGCTCAGTTAGAGACCGTCTGTTAAGGTGCCTCTTTATCAGCATCATAAAAGCTGATAGTATTTCAACCACATCAAATATGCATCCAAGTCAAACTGAAATCTGATCAGAAACATGTTGGGTCTTTTACAATGAAGATTGGCCACTAGATTATTACCAGTTTATATTCATCACTAAATCTTCACCTCATTTTAACATTCTGTCATAAAGAGCACATTCAAATTAATAACTAAAAAAAAAGTACTATAATAAGTGCCTATTAAGTGACACAATTTGTGGAAATAGGAAGACAACAGTGAATAATGTTGGTACGGTGTGTTATCCTATTTTTGGTTAAATGTTGAGGGATTCAGGCAGGATCAGGTGCAGAAGTTATTAATTTATTTAAAGATGACAATGGTGATCTAGATATTCAAATGACAATATTTACACAATACTGTAAATTGACTTGCCTTGTTAAATAAAGGTGAAATAAAATATATTTACAAACTCCACAACTAACAGGTCAATGAAAAGACAGTACTTTGGAGGAAGCAAACCTGTCTATTCCATTAGACTCTTGGGGTTTATCAGACTCAGGTTCTCCTCACCATGACATCAATAGTAAATGACCTGCAACAATGGCCTGTATCACATCTAACAATTAAACAGAAATGTGCTTCTATTAACCCCAAAACAGCAATAAAACATACCATTATAAACAAAGGGCAGGAATACAATGACATCAATTAAAACAGAATGGACATGTTAAAAACACACCCTCAGCCTCATTAATCTATTCCTCATCAATATCACCATCGTTGTTGTAGTCATCACCCTCAGCCTCATTCATCTATTCCTCATCAATATCACCATCGTTGTTGTAGTCATCACCCTCAGCCTCATTCATCTATTCCTCCATCAATATCACCATCGTTGTTGTAGTCATCACCCTCAGCCTCATTAATCTATTCCTCCATCAATATCACCATCGTTGTTGTAGTCATCACCCTCAGCCTCATTCATCTATTCCTCCATCAACATCACCATCGTTGTTGTAGTCATCACCCTCAGCCTCAATAATCTATTCCTCATCAATATCACCATCGTTGTTGTAGTCATCACCCTCAGCCTCATTAATCTATTCCTCCATCAACATCACCATCGTTGTTGTAGTCATCACCCTCAGCCTCATTCATCTATTCCTCCATCAACATCACCATCGTTGTTGTAGTCATCACCCTCAGCCTCATTAATCTATTCCTCCATCAACATCACCATCGTTGTTGTAGTCATCACCCTCAGCCTCAATAATCTATTCCTCATCAATATCACCATCATTGTTGTAGTCATCACCCTCAGCCTCATTCATCTATTCCTCCATCAATATCACCATCGTTGTTGTAGTCATCACCCTCAGCCTCATTAATCTATTCCTCCATCAATATCACCATCGTTGTTGTAGTCATCACCCTCAGCCTCATTAATCTGTTCCTCATCAATATCGTCATAATAGTCATCATCCTCTTCATAGTTTCTGCCCTCAATAAAAGCCCTTCTGAATGAACCACATTGCCCTTCTGAATGAACCACATTGTCCTTCTGAATGAACCACATTGTCCTTCTGAATGATCCACATTGCCCTTCTGAATGAACCACATTGTCCTTCTGAATGAACCACATTGCCCTTCTGAATGAACCACATTGTCCTTCTGAATGAACCACATTGTCCTTCTGAATCAACCACATTTTCCTTCTGAATGAACCACATTGTCCTTCTGAATGAACCACATTGTCCTTCTGAATGAACCACATTGTCCTTCTGAATGAACCACATTGTCCTTCTGAATGAACCACATTGTCCTTCTGAATGAACCACATTGTCCTTCTGAATGAACCACATTGTCCTTCTGAATGAACCACATTGTCCTTCTGCCTGCTGGAGCTCATCAAGCTTTCCAGCAACAAGCTTTCTCTGAGACACAATTACTTCCTATTGGTCAGCTGCAGGGAACCGCCCACGTCTCTGAGACACAATCACTTCCTATTGGTCAGCAGCAGGGAACCACCCACGCCTCTGAGACACAATCACTTCCTATTGGTCAGCTGCAGGGAACCGCCCACGTCTCTGAGATACAATCACTTCCTATTGGTCAGCTGCAGGGAACCGCCCACGTCTCTGAGACACAATCACTTACTATTGGTCAGCCGCAGGGAACCGCCCACGTCTCTGAGACACAATCACTTCCTATTGGTCAGCTGCAGGGAACCGCCCACGTCTCAGGAGATATGTATTTTAGGCAGTCAGTAAAACTGTCTGGGTCTTGGAGAATCTGGCCCTAAAAGACAGACCATCTGTTTATCTGTAATGTACTTATCCTCATACAGTTTATCTGTAATGTACTTATCCTCATACAGTTTATCTCCTGGATTCATCTTTGTGTTTTCTGGTTGTGTTGAGTGGGACAATGGAACATAGTGTTTAACATGATCCTATTGTCTATTGTCTTCAAGAAGATATTCACTTTATCCATTACAACAATCTGAGACCCTTATCTGCTGGTTTAATCACTATATTTCTAGAGCTTGATTTGTTTAAACATTTATAAGGTTGAACTGATGTACAGGTCTGGTTCTGAATTGTGAAAAGGAAGCCACATCCCTACGTATAAGAGTCTGTATAGTTTCTGACACTGACTCCAACTGAGGTTCCCAATGTGAGGGGTTTGGAAATAGTATATGAGGAAAATCTGTTTCATATTCAAAATGATCTGTTTAGGAGCTGGAATGAAAGTCAGTCCTCTTTCTAGAACCTCACTCTCGGCTTGGTTGAGCCCAATGGGACATTGCTGGTCAAGACCTCAAATCGGTTGTGAACTAGTATGTACATTTTGATTGAACAAGGTCACTGAACTGGGGGTTAGACAGGGTAGATCCAAGAGCCTCTGCTGTCATCTAGAGGGTGTTTCTCTGTACTGCTTGACACATGGAGACTCAATGGAGGCCCAGTGGTTAGACAGGGTACATCCAAGAGCCTCTGCTGTCATCTAGAGGGTGTTTCTCTGTACTGCTTGACACATGGAGACTCAATGGAGGCCCAGTGGTTAGACAGGGTACATCCAAGAGCCTCTGCTGTCATCTAGAGGGTGTTTCTCTGTACTGATTGACACATGGAGACTCAATGGAGGCCCAATGCAAGTGCTCAAAGTAAGACTCAAACAATTGTTTGTCAGACTGGGATCTATAAAGCAGTATGTTCTTTATTTAATAGCAACTGGTTCATAAAAAGAGAGTGCCTGGAATACTCGGTTACTGAAGACATTGCCGAAAGTTATTAATTGATTCTTAAAGAATAAAGCTTGTTTTACAAATCATGATCCTCATCTTGAAGAGTCACCTCAGACAGTATTCATAAAGAGTAGGAGAGCTGATCTAGGATCAGTTTAGCCATTTAGATCAGAATGGATCAGATTACATGGAGAGGGGGGACCTAATCCTAGATCATAATGAATCAGATTACATGGAGAGGAGGGACCTGATCCTAGATCATAATGAATCAGATTACATGGAGAGGAGGACCTGATTCTAGATCATAATGAATCAGATTACATGGAGAGGGGGACCTGATCCTAGATCATAATGAATCAGATTACATGGAGAGGGGGGACCTGATCCTAGATCATAATGAATCAGTTTACATGGAGGGGGGACCTGATCCTAGATCAGCACTCCAACTCTGGGACACTGCCTGTATGAAACCGAACACATAGTTGTAAAGTCTAGTTACAGCAGGTGTTTACTGCCATCTAGTGGAATATACCAATAAAACACTTTATTATCATGATGGGGAGACGGCTGAGCTGAAACAGAAAGTAAAGTTGTTCTTTTGGAAAGGATCCATTTTGAGACGACAGAGCAGAAAACGCAATATGCAGAGAAGGAAAAAAAAGAGGTAAGTATCTTTGAACAATAATTTATTCTAAAGGACAGAGTAAGAGAATGAATACCTGGAATGAGATATTACTAGTTAGTAGAACTGCTACTTGAGCTGAGTTGCTGACAGACAGCAGTTTTCAAAGTGTAAACTAATCAGTAGGCCGACATGTTATCAGTAAAACGTCTGGTAAAGATGGTATGGTCAATTATATGGTTTTATGTTTATCTCAGGGTTTCTCAATCCTTTTGTTCTTACCAGCACTTACACACCTGATTCAACTAATCATCAAATATTTTTTGATATTTGATATTTGATATTTGATTTGATATTTGATATTTGATATTTGGCATACAAATGAACATTCTCAAATTAAAACATTTTTGGTTTGTAGGCATGTTTATAATTATTAAAGTCCTACAGTAACTCACATTTTTGAGGAAAAAAACACAGCTAAACTTGGTTTCGAGTAAATTATATGTTTATCAAAAATAATGTAAGAGAGATGTCTTGAAGAAACGCGTCTGGGTTTAGAACTCTGTGTCTCAGTGCGCTGCGACAGTGGGAAGTTCGTTTTGCATGGCCCGGTGCTACAGCTGAGTGGACATTTACTTTAAGGACCAATGGAATGGTCTAAAATGTGCAAACTCTGCTCACCCGGGGAGCCGGGCAATGCAAAACTAATTCACCCAGTGACCGTTACTTTATTTCCTGATATGAAATGTAAAGTAACTTTGTAGCCGACGCAGTTCCAGAATGTCTGTTGAAACTGTGTCTCATATGGAACGTTAGAACAGTGGTGGAAACAGAACTCAGTTCTCAAACTGGAGTAAAAGGAAAGATTCCTTCATAGAACATGACTCAAGTAAAAGTCAACCAGTAAAATACTACTTCAGTAAAAGTCTAGAAGTATTACTATTCTACTGTATCCTGCATTACTCATCTCATATGTATATACTGTATTCTATACTATTCTACTGTATTCTATACTATTCTACTGCATCTTAGTCTATGTATTACTCATCTCATATGAATATACTGTATTCTATACTATTCTACTGTATCTTAGTCTATGCATTACTCATCTCATATGTATATACTGTATTCTATACTATTATACTGTATCTTAGTCTATGCATTACTCATCTCATATGTGTATACTGTATTCTATACTATTCTACTGTATCTTAGTCTATTCATTACTCATCTCATATGTATATACTGTATTCTATACTATTCTACTGTATCTTAGTCTATGCCGCTCAGACATTGTGACCAATAACATTTGATTTGATTTAGATTAGGCTATACACGACATGACCAAAAGTATGTGGACACCTGCTAGTCGAACATCTCATTCCAAAATCATGTCCATTAATATGGAGTTGGTCCCCCCTTTGCTGCTATAACAGCCTCCACTCTTCTGGGAAGGCTTTCCACTAGATGTTGGAACATTGCTGCTATAACAGCCTCCAGTCTTCTGGGAAGGCTTTCCACTAGATGTTGGAACATTGCTGCTATAACAGCCTCCACTCTTCTGGGAAGGCTTTCCACTAGATGTTGAAACAACACATGCTTCCATTCAGCCACAATAGCATTAGGAAAGTCGGGCACTGATGTTGGGTGAATAGGCCTGGCTAGTAGTCGGCGTTCCAATTAATTGCAAAGGTGTTGGATGGGGATGAGGTCAGGGCGCTGTGCAGGCCAGTCAAGTTCTTCCACACCAATCTTAACAAGCCATTTCTGTATGGACCTCGCTTTGTGCACGGGGACATTGTCATGCTGAAATAACATCTACATATCACTAACAACCCACTACTATACATTATAACCTAGTCTACTTTACATGATTTAAAATCTCTTACTTGATGCAAAAAACGTTCTGAATAGATCAAAGATTTCCCCCTCAGATCAATCATGTCTGTTTTAGTCCTTCTGTCAATAAATAGCCTTCTTTTAATTAATAAAAATAATTGTGAGACATGGCATTGTGTTGCTATACTGTCTATAACTACCTTAACAAACAGTGACTTATTATTATTATTATTATTGACAGTTACCATGGAGATGAAATGTGACAACTACATGTTCATGTGATTACATTAAATCACCTGACTGTTTCTATGTCTGTTAGTAAATGTTTTATTTCTCAAAGAGATAATGAATAAATGAGAACAATTGACATTCAAGAATTAGTTGTCACCGTGTTAACCACAACCAACATGCTGGATCTCTGTTTAGGGGTCAGTGCTCTAAAATGAGTCTCTCTGGGAAGAGAGAGGAGGGGGGCCCTGCCTCTAAAATGCATCTCTCTGGGGGACATGACACCAAAGCTAAGAGGTGAGATAACAATTTTATGAAGAATTTATTATGTTCATTTCCAAAATAAATAGCTATCTTAAGATGAATGCACTTACTGTAAATCACTCTGGATAAGAGCATCTGCTAAATCAGGGGTTCTCAATCCGGGGTCTGTGGAGGTACTGCAGGGGTTCTCAATCCGGGGTCTGTGGAGGTACTGCAGGGGTTCTCAATCCGGGGTCTGTGGAGGTACTGCAGGGGTTCTCAATCCGGGGTCTGTGGAGGTACTGCAGGGGTTCTCAATCCGTGGTCTGTGTAGGTACTGCAGGGGTTCTCAATCCGGGATCTGCGGAGGTACTGCAGGGGTTCTCAATCTGGGGTCTGTGGAGGTACTGCAGGGGTTCTCAATCCGGGGTCTGTGGAGGTACTGCAGGTGTTCTCAATCCGGGGTCTGTGGAGGTACTGCAGGGGTTCTCAATCCGGGGTCTGTGGAGGTACTGCAGGGGTTCTACGGCACCCTGACTGTACTCGTTGCAATGTTAGACATTTGATAGATTTTTCACATGACACGATGATGTAAATAATATGTAAATAATCGATCAAATTTAAGACGGAATATACGACTTTCAATACCGGAGAAAAATAACAAGGTGTGCGCTTTCATTCACACGCACCAAAACACTTGAGGTCATTCTGATGTACACTTGGAAAAACTACAACTACTTCTTAATTTTTCTGAAAACAAGCATGAAACAATTTCTAAAGACTGTTGACATCTAGTGGAAGCCATAGGAATCTGGGGGGATTTCCTTTTTATAGCAGAGCATGAGAATGGACAGGGAGGTCAAAAAATCAAAATTCCTGGATGGATTTTCCTCGGGTTTTTGCCTGCTATATCAGTTCTGTTATACTCACAGACACAATGTTAACAGTTTTAGAAACTTCAGAGTGTTTTCTATCCAAATCTACCAATTATATGCATATCCTAGTTTCTGGGCCTGTGTAACAGGCAGTTTACTTTGGGCATGCCAGACTCTCCGAAATTCAGGATACTGGCAAAGATTATTTAACAACGTGATGTTGCGCTCCAAAGGGACAACTTGAAATAACATGATGTAGATAATTAAATAATCAAAAGAAAAACGTGTTTATTATTCACTCTTAGAAAAGAAGGTTCCTTATTGAACCAAAAAGGCTTCTATCACTTCCTTTATATATGGAACCACTAAAAGTTATATATATTTTTGGGTTCAGTGAAGAAGAACCTCTAGAGTTCTGATCAACGAAAGATGAATGTGTTGAGGATGTAGCAGGCCTCCAGTGGTCAGATAATTTCCGCCTATTTTTTCCAGCGCCCGGCCCGGGATTCAAACCAGCCACCTTTCAGCCACAGGTCCAACTCCTGCCACAGCTCCAACACCTTAGCTGCTTGGTGAAAACCTGAGTTAATCTTCAGAAATAAGCATGAGTTAATCTGCCAAAATGAAGACAAAATGCTATGCAGACATACATGGTATCACTTGTTATACATAATTATTATACATAAATCATTGCCAAAAGCACAAGACATACTGTTGCATGTAGGTCTATATTAATAATAATAATGGATTGATCATATAGAAATAGAAAACCTTATTTTAACTACTACAAAGCAATTACATGTGGCGCAGGAACCACTGACTCACTGCATTATTCTATAGTATTATCAAGACACCTGCTGTTAACTCTTAACTACTTAGGACAGCTCACGAGGTGTCATAAATATCTGCCGACTAGGTGGGACTAGAGACTTCATGCATAGCTTTAATGTATACCCATAAGTGTAAAATGACTTTATTCTCAGCACTTATACGAACAATTTTCTGCTCTGACACACTTTGACGATATGGACCCAGATCTCAACACATTGTTATAATGTGGTGTGGTGCCAAGCATATTGTCCGGTTACGCGCAGAGTGGGCTGGGTGATCTTGGGGAATAACGACAGAGTTCACTACAGTGTTGAGACACCGAAGTTTATTGTTCAATTTGCTTTTTTCTTTACGGTCAGGGACAGTATGAGTGTAGCCAGATCCTTTTCACTCTCTATCCTTGTTTCATTTTGTGGTTCACCGGATTCATCATCGAGACGAGGGACAGACGAACGACCTGCTAGCTAGCCAAGCTAGTCGGTACAGCTCGGTAAGTTAGCTAGCTACGAAACCAGCAGCATCCTAGTTACCATAGCTACCACTACATCATCACCGGCTGCCTGCATTTCTTGTGGACCGATGGAGCTCCCCGGTTGTTTCTTCCACCTGTTAAATCCGTGGAGGGCTTCTCCCTCTCTCGTTGACGGATGCTGGCTACCTCTGTCCGGTTCTCCTCTCTTCACTAGATGGACGGTAACTTTAGTGTTTAACCCCTCTGTGTCCAAGGACCGAACTTTTGAATATTATTTTCAGGGCGCCTCAATAGCAGGTATTGAACCCCGGGTAAATAATCACTAGTCAGAGCCTCAACCTTAGTAAACATTCATTATAAAAAATAATCTTAATATCTGATATTGCAAGTAAACAACCTCGGAATAGAAAAGACAAGAGTGCGTCTTCCAGCCCACCAATAAATTACATCATTCAACCCTCCCGGTTAGTAAATTTACCTCAACATGCCCCCGGAGAAGGCAGAGTAACGACACCAGCCTTTTAGCGGGGCTGACTACAACGCTCGTGTCGCTAAATGAATTTCGTTATTAAAAATGACACTGCTCGCGCACGCCAACGAGCGTCTAGAAGACAGTTCTATTTGTGACGCAGTTCGCGCTGTATCTCCTCATTGGTTTATAGAAGCAGGTATCCACGTGCCATCTCCTCATTGGTTTATAGAAGCAGGTACCCACGTGCCATTGGCTTATAGAAGCAGGTACCCACGTGCCATCTCCTCATTGGTTTATAGAAGCAGGTACCCACATGCCATCTCCTCATTGGTTTATAGAAGCAGGTACCCACGTGCCATCTCCTCATTGGTTTATAGAAGCAGGTACCCATGTGCCATCTCCTCATTGGTTTATAGAAGCAGGTACCCACGTGCCATCTCCTCATTGGTTTATAGAAGCAGGTACCCACGTGCCATCTCCTCATTTAGCAAAAAAACATAACTTAACATAAACATAACTTCTTTAAAGAATAAAAGCTAATTTACGAACATTTCTGAAAATGGATATATAGCTTTTTGGAATGAAACTCTTCTTCTGTTTCCCCATCTGAGCTCAGAGTAGATAAGAGATGTAATGTTTGTCTCTGTTGTGTTGAAGTCCAATCAAGCAGGAGAGACCAGCCTCCCCTGTTCCCAGCTGTGTGTCCATGAAGAGTGACCGGTCTATGGATCCTCCTAGAAACTTTAGAGAGGGAGACTTTTCTACTGAACCAAGGTAAGAAGAACTCATGGGTCATGGTCAGTGAGTTAAACAACACTGTCTCTAGTCATTTCTCCTCTCCCATTTTCCCATTTCTTTTTGTTGTTTTCATAATCCATAGGCTAATCCTTTTGTCCATTTTCATAGTCCTAAAACAATATTAAACAAACACAACATTCCGTGTGTGTGTGTGTGTGTGTGTCATGTTTTGTCCACAGAAACCAACAGGAGAGATCAGAGTCAGAGATTCTCAGTGGTCAGTCTTCCCAGAGTCATCAAACAGACCTGGCCTCCTTATTCAGTGTATGTGGTCCTGTTATGTACATTTGTTTTTGTTTACCTCAAGTAAAGTTGATCTGTCAATCATTCATTAATGTGTTAATGAGAAAGCATTTTGTCTCTTGCTTAACTTATTTACTTGATTTATTTCAGTTGCTTGAAGAGAAAATTATGACATTTGTGAAGAACGAGCTGAAGATGTTCAAGAGGATTCTTAGTCCAGAACTCCCAGAAGGCTTTGAGAGTCAGAAGCAGGATAAGGAAGTGGTGGATGCTGAAGATGAGAAGCAGGAGAGCAGTGCCAGAGAGGGGGCTCTGAAGATCACACTGCACGTCCTGAGGACAATGAACCAGAAGGAGCTTGCTGACACACTGGAGAAATGTAAGATCTGTCTGCCTCATGTTGAATGCTGTTTTATAACATTTAGAAGCTGTAGCTAAAGTACAGCTAAAGTAGCTGTGTAACTCAATGATATTGTAGCAGCCTTAACTAGAGGTCGGCCGATTATGATTTTTCAACGCAGATACCGATACCGATTATTGGACGACCAAAAAAGCCGATACAATTTTTTTTACATTTACTTGTAATAATGACAATTACAACAATACTGAATGAACACTTATTTTGACTTAATATAATACATCAATAAAATCAATTTAGCCTCAAATAAATAATGAAACATGTTCAATTTGGTTGAAATAATGCAAAAACTAAGTGTTGGAGAAGAAAGTAAAAGTGCAATATGTGCCATGTAAGAAAGCTAACGTTTAAGTTCCTTGCTCAGAACATGAGAACATATGAAAGCTGGTGGTTCCTTTTAACATGAGTCTTCAATATTCCCAGGTAAGAAGTTTTAGGTTGTAGTTATTATAGGAATTATAGGACTATTTCCCTCTATACCATTTGTATTTCATTATCCTTTGACTATTGGATGTTCTTATAGGCACTTTAGTATTGCCAGTGTAGCAGTATAGCTTCCGTCCCTTTCCTCGTTCCTAACTGGGCTCGAACCAGCAACACAATGACAACAGCCACCCTCGAAGCAGCGTTATCCATGCAGAGCAAGGGGAACAACCACTCCAAGTCTCAGAGCGAGTGACGTTTGAAACGCTATTAGCGCGCGCTAACTAGCTAGCCATTTCACATCGGTTACACCAGCCTCATCTCGGGAGTTGATAGGCTTGAAGTCATAAACAGCGCAATGCTTGACGCACAACGAAGAGCTGCTGGCAAAACGCACGAAAGTGCTGTTTGAATGAATGTTTACGCGCCTGCTTCTGCCTACCACCGCTCAGTCAGATACTTAGATGCTTGTATGCTTGAATGCTCAGTCAGATACTTAGATACTTGTATGCTTGAATGCTCAGTCAGATTATATGCAACGCAGGACACGCTAGATAATATCTAGTAATACCATCAACCATGTGTAGTTAACTAGTGATTATGAGTGATTGTTTGTTTTTTATAAGATAAGTTTAATGCTAGCTAGCAACTTACCTTGGCTTACTGCATTCGCGTAACAGGCAGTCTCCTTGTGGAGTGCAATGAGAGAGAGGCAGGTCGTTATTGCGTTGGACTAGTTAACCTGAAGGTTGCAAGATTGGATCCCTCGAGCTGACAAGGTCAAAATCTGTCATTCTGCCCCTGAACGAGGCATTTAACACACCGTTCCTAGGCCGTCATTGAAAATAAGAATGTGTTCTTAACTGACTTGTTAAATAAAGGTGGAAAAATTAAAAATAGAAAAACATCTGCAAAATCGGTGTCCAAAAATACCGATTTCCGATTGTTATGAAAACTTGAAATCGGCCCTAATTAATCGGCCATTCCGATTATTCGGTTGACCTCTAGCCTTAACACAACACCTAGTGACCTCATCAAGTAGCAGCAGGGATGTGTTGTGGTGATTAATTTAGAGAGAGAGACAACATTAATAATACCATCAATAATACCAATAATAATATAATCAGTCACACCAGTCTGTAATGCATTATGAAAACATTTACACATTTATACAGTCAGTTAAGAGAATAAATTATTATAATGTAAAACGTTATAACCATCTTACAATACTGTAGTCATTAAAACAGACGTAATATTAATATCCTCTGTGTTATTTCTAGATTCAGATGAGCTTGCTGTGATTTGCCAACGTGAACTCAAATCTAATCTAAAGAAGAAGTTTCAATGTGTATTTGAGGGGATCGCTCAACAAGGAAACCCAACACTTCTCAATAAGATCTACACAGACCTCTACATCACAGAGGGTGGAACAGGAGAGGTCAATAATGAACATGAGCTGAGACAGATTGAGACAACAACCAGGAAACAAGCAAGACCAGAGACTGCAATCAAATGTAACGACATCTTCAAACCCTTAACTGGTCAAGACAAACATATCAGAACTGTGCTGACAAAGGGAGTCGCTGGCATTGGAAAAACAGTCTCTGTGCAGAAGTTCATTCTGGACTGGGCTGAAGGAAAAGCAAATCAGGATGTCCAATTTGTATTTTCATTCCCTTTTCGGGAGCTGAATTTGATGAAAGGGGAAAACACTTTCATTGAACTTCTCAATCACTTCTCAATGGAAACCAAACAATCAAGAATCTCCAACTACAACAAGTACAAAGTTCTGTTCATCTTTGATGGTCTGGATGAGTGCCGACTGCCCCTAGACTTCCAGAAGAACAAGATCTGTTGTGACGTCACAGAGTCAACCTCAGTGGATGTTCTGCTGACAAATCTCATCAAGGGAAATCTGCTTCCCTCTGCTCTCCTCTGGATAACTACCCGACCTGCAGCAGCCAATAAGATCCCTTCAGGGTGTGTTGACCAGGTGACAGAGGTACGAGGGTTCAATGACCCACAGAAGGAGGAGTACTTCAGGAAGAGATTCAGTGATGAGGACCTGGCCAGCAGAATCATCTCACACATAAAGACATCAAGGAGCCTCCACATCATGTGCCACATTCCAGTCTTCTGTTGGATTTCTGCAATAGTCCTTGAACCCATGCTGCAACATAAGAGAGAAAAGATGCCCAAGACTCTGACTGAGATGTACATTCACCTTGTGGTGTTTTATACCAGACAGAAGAATGAAAAGTATCTTGGGAAAGAAGAGACAGGTCCACACTGGAATAAAGAGAGCATTCTGTCACTGGGAAAACTGGCTTTTCAACAGCTTGTGAAGGGCAATCTGATTTTCTATGAAGAAGACCTGAAAGAGGCTGGCATTGATGTCAATGACGCCTCAGTGTACTCAGGATTGTGCACACAGCTCTTTAAAGAGGAATGTGTGCTGTACCAGGACAAGGTGTACTGCTTTGTTCATCTGAGCATTCAGGAGTTTCTGGCTGCTGTATATGTGTTCCTCTCATTCATCAACAACAATGAGAATCTAATGGACAAACTGCAAAAAAAAGACAAGTCTGAAGTTTCTGTCTACAAGAGTGCTGTGGATAAAGCCTTACAAAGTGAGACGGGAAACCTGGACCTTTTCCTCCGCTTCCTTCTGGGCCTCTCACTGGAGTCCAATCAGAAGTACTTACAAGGTCTACTGACAAAGACACGAAGCAGCTCACAGAGCCATGAAGAAACAGTCAAGTACATCAAGGAGAAGATCAGGGAGAATCCCTCTCCAGAGAAGAGCATCAATCTGTTCCACTGTCTGAATGAACTGAATGACCATTCTCTAGTGGAGGAGATCCAAAGCTACCTGAGATCAGGAAGTCTCTCAAAACCCAACCTGTCACCTGCACAGTGGTCAGCTCTGGTCTTTGTGTTGCTGACTTCAGAAAAGGAGCTGGATGTGTTTGACCTGAAGAAATACTCCAGATCAGAGGAAGGTCTTCTGAGGCTGCTGCCAGTGGTCAAAGCCTCCAGAGCTGTTCTGTGAGTAAATAAAATGGCATTTAAGAACTATTATATTAATCATCAGGAAGAAATGTTAAGTTTAGATAAAAATATGTTTTATAACATGTAAATAATATTATGTTGAATAACATATTGAATAAATGCATTGATGTTCACATTAGTATAACATTATGACCATACAATTCTAGAAGATGGAAGATGAATCTATATGTTTGGGAGAATAAACCAAATGCATCTGCCATTGTCCTTCTACACTACTGGTGTTAAATTAACAGTGTGTTTGTGAAGTCATGATGATCTCTTTGCAGGCTGTCAGGCTGTGGAGTCACAGAGGAAGGCTGTGCTTCTCTGGTCTCAGCTCTGAAGTCAAACCCCTCACACCTGAGAGAGCTGGACCTGAGTAACAATGACCTGAAGGATTCAGGAGTGAAGCTGCTCTCTTTTGGACTGGGGAATCCCCACTGGAAACTGGAAACTCTGAGGTCAGTATTCCTGTAGTTGGTCAACAAGTGATAACTGTTCACCAGATCCACATGTGTTTACCAGACACACATAGTCCACAACATATGTGTTTGGACAATGAAGCTTACAGTTTTACATTTGGTGCTATGCTCCAGCATTTTGGATTTGAGATATAATGTTTCATATTAGGTGACAGTACAGAATGTCACCTTTTATTTGAGGTTAATGGTGAGAGGTTAGCATGTTTTGTTGTAGTCTCTGTTATTGGTAATGGTGAGAGGTTAGCATGTTTTGTTGTAGCCTCTGTTATTGGTAATGGTGAGAGGTTAGCATGTTTTGTTGTAGCCTCTGTTATTGGTAATGGTGAGAGGTTAGCATGTTTTGTTGTAGCCTCTGTTATTGGTAATGGTGAGAGGTTAGCATGTTTTGTTGTAGTCTCTGTTATTGGTAATGGTGAGAGGTTAGCATGTTTTGTTGTAGCCTCTGTTATTGGTAATGGTGAGAGGTTAGCATGTTTTGTTGTAGCCTCTGTTATTGGTAATGGTGAGAGGTTAGCATGTTTTGTTGTAGTCTCTGTTATTGGTAATGGTGAGAGGTTAGCATGTTTTGTTGTAGCCTCTGTAATTCTCTCACTCATTATTATTCATGATTCATTCATGATCTTTCTCAATCATGGCAGTCACAGGCTTGATGAAGTCATTGCGTTCAAAGAATATGGGACCAAATACTAAACTTTTGACTACTTTAATACACTATAAGTGAATTGGTCAGAATACTTATGACTTCAAATAGGGGGACTAGATATATAAAATGCTTTTTTTTTTCTTAATGGTGAAACAGATATGTATTAAATTCCCTCAAATAAAAGGTGACATTATATACTGTCACCTCATATGAAACATTTAATCTGAAATCCAAAATGTTGGTGTCACGCCCTGGCCTTTGTATTCTTTGTTTTATTTATTATTTTAGTTAGGTCAGGGTGTGACATGGGGAATGTTTGTGTTTTGTCGGTTTTGGGTGATTATATGGTAAAGGGGGTGTTGGGTGTATTGTATGGGTTTGTGTGTAGTGCATGTGTCTAGCGTTGTCTATGTTGGGTTAGTTGTCTAGGAGAGTCTATGGTTGCCTGAATGGGTTCCCAATTAGAGACAGCTGATTTCTGTTGTCTCTGATTGGGAGCCATATTTAGGGTAGCCATAGGCTTTCATGTGATGTGGGTAATTGTCTATGTTAAACGTTTGTAGCCTGTGTGTGTGCACTTCGTTCTTAGCTTCACGATCGTTTTCTTGTTTTGTTCGTTTTTGTAAGAGTGTTTTGTTTTCGGTTCTCCTTCTTCTTGAATAAATGAAGATGGCTTATTTTCCAAATGCTGCGTTTTGGTCCGTCAATCCTCCACACGATCGTGACAGTTGGAGTATAGAGCCACATTTAAAATGTTAGCTTCACTGTCAAAATAGATATGGTGTGGACTGTTTACTCAATACAATCTAAATCTGATACCTCACTGTCTGTCTTTTGACTGATACTGCTTTTAAACTGGTCTGGTCAGTCTACTCAAATATTTGTACTATACATTTTTCTCTCTACAAGCAATACTTTGATAATTTGTCATTTCAAACACTGATACATTAATTTATGAATAGATAGGACACTGATGTATCTGAATATGTTGAAAAAATATACTGCCACTATTTTCACCACCAAAGAATATCAGTGTGGTTTTAATATGATTTGACTCTTTGCAGGCTGTCAGGCTGTCTAGTCACAGAGGAAGGCTGTGCTTTTCTGGTCTCAGCTCTGAGGTCAAACCCCTCACACCTGAGAGAGCTGGACCTGAGCTACAATCACCCAGGAGACTCAGGAGTCAGACTGCTCTCTGCTGGACTGGAGGATCCACACTGCAGACTGGAGAAACTCAAGTATGTAGAGGGTTTATGTCAATGTTCATATCAGACATGTTTGACTTATCAGGCTAGTTAAGACAAACATTCTTACCACCACTTGGACAAAGTTATATGCTGACTGTGTGTGTGTGTGTGTGTGTGTGTGTGTGTGTGTGTGTGTGTGTGTGTGTGTGTGTGGTTGTGTGTGTGTATCCCTCAGTGACTGTCTGTTCTTCTGCTTACCGCTACAGTGTGGAACATGGTGGAGAGAAGACAATGAAACCTGGGCTTAGAAAATGTGAGTGTTGACTGCTGTGAAGAATATGACTAAGAATAAGTCTTAATTCAAGTTAAGTCAAAGTCAAAGACCACCATCATTACTGACTTTTTTTTTTTTTTTTTTTTTTTTTTACCTTTATTTAACTAGGCAAGTCAGTTAAGAACAAATTCTTATTTTCAATGACGGCCTAGGAACAGTGGGTTAACTGCCTGTTCAGGGGCAGAACGACAGATTTGTACCTTGTCAGCTCGGGGATTTGAACTTGCAACCTTCCGGTTACTAGTCCAACGCTCTAACCACTAGGCTACCCTGCCGCCCCTGCCGACTTGATCATATTAAATATCAGCTGTAGTTCTACAGAAGCAGAAATCAGGGACACCAAAGTTTACAAAGAGTTGATTTGACAGTGTGTGTGTGTGTGTGTGTGTTTTGTGTTACATTAGAAATGTGTGTGTGTAATTGTTATTTGTGTGTTTTATATTACCATACAGTATAACATATGATCATTCAACAAGTCTCAAGTTACCTTCACTTCTCCTTTTGATACCTAGAAACATCTACATTAAATGAGTTGGTGAAAAGTGAGTTAACATTCTAATGTGAATGATGATGATTTCTAATATTGTGTCTGGTTTCATCCATCAGATGTCTGTGATCTCACACTGGACCTAAACACAGTAAACAGACGCCTCTCTCTGTCTGAGGAGAACAGAAAGGTGACATGTAGGAGAGAGAAGCAGCCGTATCCTGATCACCCAGAGAGATTTGAGGACTGTAGACAGGTGCTGTGTAGAGAGGGTCTGACTGGGCGCTGTTACTGGGAGGTAGAGTGGAGTGGGAGGGTTGCTATAGGAGTGACATATAAAGGAATCAGCAGGAGAGGAGGGGGTAAGGACTGTTGTCTTGGATCCAATGACAAGTCCTGGAGTCTGTTCGGCTTTGACAACAGTTACTATGCCAGGCACAATAATAATCGGACTTCCATAGACGTCCACCCCTCCAGCTCCCACAGAGTAGGAGTGTATCTGGACTGGCCAGCCGGCACTCTGTCCTTCTATAGAGCCTCCTCTGACACACTGACCCACCTGAACACATTCACCTCCACATTCACTGAGCCCCTCTATCCAGGATTTGGGGTTTGGGATGATGGCGACTCAGTGTCATTGAAATAAAAACCTGACGCACACACTGACACACAAACATACTGGACTCACACACACACACACACACACACACACACACACACACACACACACACATTGACACGCACACACATACACTGAACACACACACACTGGAAACACACATACAAACCGGACACACACACACTGGACACACATTGGACACACAGGATGGACACCCACACACACACACACTGGAAACACACACACATTGGACACACACACACGCTGGAAAGCACACACTAAACTCACACACACGTACACACACACACACTGGACACACTGGACACACACACACACACACTGGACACACACACACACGCTGGACACACGCTGGACACACACTGACACAAACACACACACACTGACACACTACACACACACATTGGACACACACACACACGCTGGACACACGCTGGACACACACAGACACAGACACACACACACACACACACTACACACACACATTGGACACACACACACACACTGGACACACACACACACTGGACACACACAAACAGACAGAGACACTGGAAACACACACTGGACACACACACACTGGACACACACATACAAACCGGACACACACACACTGGACACACAATTAAAACACGAACACACCGGACACACACTGGACACACACACTGGACACACTGGACACACACACACTGGACACACACACACACTGGACGCACACACACTGGACACACACACACACACACACACTCACACACACACACACACACACACACACACACACACACACACACACACACACGCACACAAACTGGACACACACAACTCTGGAAACACACACTGACACACACACACACACACACACACAAAGACACACACAAACTGGACAGAGACACACACACACTGACACACACACTTGACACACACGGACACACACTGGAGACACACACACTGGACGGACACACACACACTGGACGGACACACACACACTGGACACACACTAGACACACACACTAGACACACACACACACACACACACACACACATAAACACTGGACACACAGACACACACTAGACACACTCACTGGACACCCACACACACACACACTGGAAACACACACACATTGGGGTTACACACACGCTGGAAAGCACACACTGGACTCACACACACATACACACACACACACTGGACACACACACACACACACACACACTGGACACACATACACTGGACACACACACACACACACACTGGACACACGCTGGGCACACACACTGGACTCACACAAAAACACAGAGACACTGGAAACACACACTGGAAACACACACACTCACACAAAGACACACACAAACTGGATAGAGATACACACACACTTGACACACACGGACACACACTGGAAACACACACACACGCAGGACACACAGACACACACTGGACACACACACACACACACACACACACACACACACACAGACACTGGGCACACACACACACTACAAACACACACACTGGAGTCAGACACACACCGACACACACCGACACACACACACACTGGACACACACACACTGGATACACACACAAACACTGGACACACATACTGGACACTCACTTATACACACTCACACACACACTTGACACATACACACACACACACACTGAGACACACACACACACTGGACACACACACACGTCTTCCTATAATTGTTAGGACCTTGCCATGCAGTTCACCAGCCTAGTGAGGACCAGTGGTTGCTAGGCAGTTTCTGGACCACAGGTTCTAGAACAGCTTCTATCCCAGTTCTATCTGCCTGTTAAATCAGTTTCTGGATCACAGGTTCTAGAACAGCTTCTATCCCAGTTCTATCTGCCTGTTAAATCAGTTTCTGGATCACAGGTTCTAGAACAGCTTCTATCCCAGTTCTATCTGCCTGTTAAATCATCAACCTAAACTGTTTTCATCAGACTATTAGAACATGACTGAAACTTTTGGTTCCGTTTCTGATCTTTTACCACTTTGCATTTTTTCTGATATATTTTACTGTTTGTGTTTGTACCACAGGAGGTTGGTGGGGCCGTAATTTGGGAGGACAGGCTTGTAATGGCTGGAGGGGAATAAGTGGAATGGTATCAAACACGTGGTTTCCATGTGTTCCATTTCATTCACTCTGTTCCAGACATTATTATGAGCCGTCCTCCCCTCAGCAGCCTCCTCTGGTATGTACTGTCCTATATGTGAGAGAGCTCCAACAAGGAATTACAATGTATGTATTACTTTTAATACCTGCAAATGGCAAATAAACCACTTGAACTCCTTATGAATGTCTGCAGCTGACTAGGTTGTTGGCGTCTGACAAGAGGTGAAAATATTACAGGAATATTCTGCAAATGTTGATGAAGACGTCACTCAATCCACCCAAAACAACATGCAGCCTTTCCACAAGACTCCCATGAAGTTATAGTGTGACGTTATGAGTTGACGTTAAAGTAACATTCTCAGAACATACTGCACTTGTTTTATACTGTTTTAGATGTATCCTCTGTTTAAACATTTAATCTCTAACAATAACACCGTTAAAATGCCAATGTGATCATTTGTTGTACGTCTTTTATGTTGAATAACAAATTGTACAATTATATATGGACATACGCTCCATAGTTGTACAAGGATATATTGTACTTTTCATAATAAAACATACTTGAAACAAGAAAAAGCATGTTAATTGTGAAAACAGTTTCGTTATTGATTTTACATTGCCTCTCCCAGTCGCAGGTTGACGTTTGTCATGAATCTTGACCTGGAGGCAGAACTGTGTGACTCTAGCTGCAAAGTCAAAATTAGCTGTAGGATTAAAATCAGATTGTATTACTTTATGCCTGTGCCAGCTGGTGACCACTTTGCTGAACTGCCTCCAGAACAAGATTCATGACAATAAATGCCAACCTGCCTCCCAGTCATCCCCTCCTTATCTTTACAAGGCTGCAGAACATACAAGCTAGTGATGTGGGGGTTCTCTCATAACCCTCAGTCCCCAGGTGGGTAGATGGCAGGTTGAATAAAGAGAAGCTAGTGATGTGGGGGTTCTCTCATAACCCTCAGTCCCCAGGTGGGTAGATGGCAGGTTGAATAAAGAGAAGCTAGTGATGTGGGGGTTCTCTCATAACCCTCAGTCCCCAGGTGGGTAGATGGCAGGTTGAATAAAGAGAAGCTAGTGATGTGGGGGTTCTCTCATAACCCTCAGTCCCCAGGTGGGTAGATGACAGGTTGAATAAAGAGAAGCTAGTGATGTGGGGGTTCTCTCATAACCCTCCGTCCCCAGGTGGGTAGATGGCAGGTTGTATAAAGAGAAGCTAGTAATGTGGGGTTCTCTCATAACCCTCAGTCCCCAGGTGGGTAGATGGCAGGTTGTATAAAGAGAAGCTAGTGATGTGGGGGTTCTCATAACCCTCAGTCCCCAGGTGAGTAGACGGCAGGTTGTATAAAGAGAAGCTAGTGATGTGGGGGTTCTCTCATAACCCTCAGTCCCCAGGTGGGTAGATGGCAGGTTGTATAAAGAGAAGCTAGTGATGTGGGGGTTCTCTCATAACCCTCAGTCCCCAGGTGGGTAGATGGCAGGTTGTATAAAGAGAAGCTAGTGATGTGGGGGTTCTCTCATAACCCTCAGTCCCCAGGTGGGTAGATGGCAGGTTGAATAAAGAGAAGCTAGTGATGTGGGGGTTCTCTCATAACCCTCAGTCCCCAGGTGGGTAGATGACAGGTTGTATAAAGAGAAGCTAGTGATGTGGGGGTTCTCTCATAACCCTCAGTCCCCAGGTGGGTAGATGGCAGGTTGTATAAAGAGAAGCTAGTGATGTGGGGGTTCTCACATAACCCTCAGTCCCCAGGTGGGTAGATGGCAGGTTGTATAAAGAGAAGCTAGTGATGTGGGGGTTCTCTCATAACCCTCAGTCCCCAGGTGGGTAGATGGCAGGTTGTATAAAGAGAAGCTAGTGATGTGGGGGTTCTCTCATAACCCTCAGTCCCCAGGTGGGTAGATGGCAGGTTGTATAAAGAGAAGCTAGTGATGTGGGGGTTCTCTCATAACCCTCAGTCCCCAGGTGGGTAGATGGCAGGTTGTATAAAGAGAAGCTAGTGATGTGGGGGTTCTCTCATAACCCTCAGTCCCCAGGTGGGTAGATGGCAGGTTGTATAAAGAGAAGCTAGTGATGTGGAGGTTCTCTCATAACCCTCAGTCCCTGGTGCGTAGATGGCAGGTTGTATAAAGAGAAGCTAGTGATGTGGAGGTTCTCTCATAACCCTCAGTCCCCAGGTGGGTAGATGGCAGGTTGTATAAAGAGAAGCTAGTGATGTGGGGGTTCTCTCATAACCCTCAGTCCCCAGGTGGGTAGATGGCAGGTTGTATAAAGAGAAGCTAGTGATGTGGGGGTTCTCTCATAACCCTCAGTCCCCAGGTGGGTAGATGACAGGTTGTATAAAGAGAAGCTAGTGATGTGGGGGTTCTCTCATAACCCTCAGTCCCCAGGTGGGTAGATGGCAGGTTGTATAAAGAGAAGCTAGTGATGTGGGGGTTCTCTCATAACCCTCAGTCCCCAGGTGGGTAGATGGCAGGTTGTATAAAGAGAAGCTAGTGATGTGGGGGTTCTCTCATAACCCTCAGTCCCCAGGTGGGTAGATGGCAGGTTGTATAAAGAGAAGCTAGTGATGTGGGGGTTCTCTCATAACCCTCAGTCCCCAGGTGGGTAGATGGCAGGTTGTATAAAGAGAAGCTAGTGATGTGGGGGTTCTCTCATAACCCCCAGTCCCCAGGTGGGTAGATGGCAGGTTGAATAAAGAGAAGCTAGTGATGTGGGGGTTCTCTCATAACCCTCAGTCCCCAGGTGGGTAGATGGCAGGTTGTATAAAGAGAAGCTAGTGATGTGGGGGTCTCTCATAACCCTCAGTCCCCAGGTGGGTAGATGGCAGGTTGAATAAAGAGAAGCTAGTGATGTGGGGGTTCTCTCATAACCCTCAGTCCCCAGGTGGGTAGATGGCAGGTTGAATAAAGAGAAGCTAGTGATGTGGGGGTTCTCTCATAACCCTCAGTCCCCAGGTGGGTAGATGGCAGGTTGTATAAAGAGAAGCTAGTGATGTGGGGGTTCTCTCATAACCCTCAGTCCCCAGGTGGGTAGATGGCAGGTTGTATAAAGAGAAGCTAGTGATGTGGGGGTTCTCTCATAACCCTCAGTCCCCAGGTGGGTAGATGGCAGGTTGAATAAAGAGAAGCTAGTGATGTGGGGGTTCTCTCATAACCCTCAGTCCCCAGGTGGGTAGATGGCAGGTTGTATAAAGAGAAGCTAGTGATGTGGGGGTTCTCTCATAACCCTCAGTCCCCAGGTGGGTAGATGGCAGGTTGAATAAAGAGAAGCTAGTGATGTGGGGGTTCTCTCATAACCCTCAGTCCCCAGGTGGGTAGATGGCAGGTTGTATAAAGAGAAGCTAGTGATGTGGGGGTTCTCTCATAACCCTCAGTCCCCAGGTGGGTAGATGGCAGGTTGAATAAAGAGAAGCTAGTGATGTGGGGGTTCTCTCATAACCCTCAGTCCCCAGGTGGGTAGATGGCAGGTTGTATAAAGAGAAGCTAGTGATGTGGGGGTTCTCTCATAACCCTCAGTCCCCAGGTGGGTAGATGGCAGGTTGTATAAAGAGAAGCTAGTGATGTGGGGGTTCTCTCATAACCCTCAGTCCCCAGGTGGGTAGATGGCAGGTTGTATAAAGAGAAGCTAGTGATGTGGGGGTTCTCTCATAACCCTCAGTCCCCAGGTGGGTAGATGGCAGGTTGAATAAAGAGAAGCTAGTGATGTGGGGGTTCTCTCATAACCCTCAGTCCCCAGGTGGGTAGATGGCAGGTTGTATAAAGAGAAGCTAGTGATGTGGGGGTTCTCTCATAACCCTCAGTCCCCAGGTGGGTAGATGGCAGGTTGAATAAAGAGAAGCTAGTGATGTGGGGGTTCTCTCATAACCCTCAGTCCCCAGGTGGGTAGATGGCAGGTTGTATAAAGAGAAGCTAGTGATGTGGGGGTTCTCTCATAACCCTCAGTCCCCAGGTGGGTAGATGGCAGGTTGTATAAAGAGAAGCTAGTGATGTGGGGGTTCTCTCATAACCCTCAGTCCCCAGGTGGGTAGATGGCAGGTTGAATAAAGAGAAGCTAGTGATGTGGGGGTTCTCTCATAACCCTCAGTCCCCAGGTGGGTAGATGGCAGGTTGAATAAAGAGAAGCTAGTGATGTGGGGGTTCTCTCATAACCCTCAGTCCCCAGGTGGGTAGATGGCAGGTTGTATAAAGAGAAGCTAGTGATGTGGGGGTTCTCTCATAACCCTCAGTCCCCAGGTGGGTAGATGGCAGGTTGTATAAAGAGAAGCTAGTGATGTGGGGGTTCTCTCATAACCCTCAGTCCCCAGGTGGGTAGATGGCAGGTTGTATAAAGAGAAGCTAGTGATATGGGGGTTCTCTCATAACCCTCAGTCCCCAGGTGGGTAGATGGCAGGTTGAATAAAGAGAAGCTAGTGATGTGGGGGTTCTCTCATAACCCTCAGTCCCCAGGTGGGTAGATGGCAGGTTGTATAAAGAGAAGCTAGTGATGTGGGGGTTCTCTCATAACCCTCAGTCCCCAGGTGGGTAGATGGCAGGTTGAATAAAGAGAAGCTAGTGATGTGGGGGTTCTCTCATAACCCTCAGTCCCCAGGTGGGTAGATGGCAGGTTGTATAAAGAGAAGCTAGTGATGTGGGGGTTCTCTCATAATCCTCAGTCCCCAGGTGGGTAGATGGCAGGTTGAATAAAGAGAAGCTAGTGATGTGGGGGTTCTCTCATAACCCTCAGTCCCCAGGTGGGTAGATGGCAGGTTGAATAAAGAGAAGCTAGTGATGTGGGGGTTCTCTCATAACCCTCAGTCCCCAGGTGGGTAGATGGCAGGTTGAATAAAGAGAAGCTAGTGATGTGGGGGTTCTCTCATAACCCTTAGTCCCCAGGTGGGTAGATGGCAGGTTGTATAAAGAGAAGCTAGTGATGTGGTGGTTCTCTCATAACCCTCAGTCCCCAGGTGGGTAGATGGCAGGTTGTATAAAGAGAAGCTAGTGATGTGGGGGTTCTCTCATAACCCTCAGTCCCCAGGTGGGTAGATGGCAGGTTGAATAAAGAGAAGCTAGTGATGTGGGTGTTCTCTCATAACCCTCAGTCCCCAGGTGGGTAGATGGCAGGTTGAATAAAGAGAAGCTAGTGATGTGGGGGTTCTCTCATAACCCTCAGTCCCCAGGTGGGTAGATGGCAGGTTGAATAAAGAGAAGCTAGTGATGTGGGGGTTCTCTCATAACCCTCAGTCCCCAGGTGGGTAGATGGCAGGTTGTATAAAGAGAAGCTAGTGATGTGGGGGTTCTCTCATAACCCTCAGTCCCCAGGTGGGTAGATGGCAGGTTGAATAAAGAGAAGCTAGTGATGTGGGGGTTCTCTCATAACCCTCAGTCCCCAGGTGGGTAGATGGCAGGTTGTATAAAGAGAAGCTAGTGATGTGGGGGTTCTCTCATAACCCTCAGTCCCCAGGTGGGTAGATGGCAGGTTGTATAAAGAGAAGCTAGTGATGTGGGGGTTCTCTCATAACCCTCAGTCCCCAGGTGGGTAGATGGCAGGTTGAATAAAGAGAAGCTAGTGATGTGGGGGTTCTCTCATAACCCTCAGTCCCCAGGTGGGTAGATGGCAGGTTGAATAAAGAGAAGCTAGTGATGTGGGGGTTCTCTCATAACCCTCAGTCCCCAGGTGGGTAGATGGCAGGTTGTATAAAGAGAAGCTAGTGATGTGGGGGTTCTCTCATAACCCTCAGTCCCCAGGTGGGTAGATGGCAGGTTGTATAAAGAGAAGCTAGTGATGTGGGGGTTCTCTCATAACCCTCAGTCCCCAGGTGGGTAGATGGCAGGTTGTATAAAGAGAAGCTAGTGATATGGGGGTTCTCTCATAACCCTCAGTCCCCAGGTGGGTAGATGGCAGGTTGAATAAAGAGAAGCTAGTGATGTGGGGGTTCTCTCATAACC
Organism: Salvelinus namaycush; assembly: GCF_016432855.1. NCBI lineage: Eukaryota > Metazoa > Chordata > Actinopteri > Salmoniformes > Salmonidae > Salvelinus > Salvelinus namaycush. The sequence continues at coordinate 95,671 of NW_024061550.1, forward strand.
CTCAGTCCCCAGGTGGGTAGATGGCAGGTTGTATAAAGAGAAGCTAGTGATGTGGGGGTTCTCTCATAACCCTCAGTCCCCAGGTGGGTAGATGGCAGGTTGAATAAAGAGAAGCTAGTGATGTGGGGGTTCTCTCATAACCCTCAGTCCCCAGGTGGGTAGATGGCAGGTTGTATAAAGAGAAGCTAGTGATGTGGGGGTTCTCTCATAATCCTCAGTCCCCAGGTGGGTAGATGGCAGGTTGAATAAAGAGAAGCTAGTGATGTGGGGGTTCTCTCATAACCCTCAGTCCCCAGGTGGGTAGATGGCAGGTTGAATAAAGAGAAGCTAGTGATGTGGGGGTTCTCTCATAACCCTCAGTCCCCAGGTGGGTAGATGGCAGGTTGAATAAAGAGAAGCTAGTGATGTGGGGGTTCTCTCATAACCCTTAGTCCCCAGGTGGGTAGATGGCAGGTTGTATAAAGAGAAGCTAGTGATGTGGTGGTTCTCTCATAACCCTCAGTCCCCAGGTGGGTAGATGGCAGGTTGTATAAAGAGAAGCTAGTGATGTGGGGGTTCTCTCATAACCCTCAGTCCCCAGGTGGGTAGATGGCAGGTTGAATAAAGAGAAGCTAGTGATGTGGGGGTTCTCTCATAACCCTCAGTCCCCAGGTGGGTAGATGGCAGGTTGAATAAAGAGAAGCTAGTGATGTGGGGGTTCTCTCATAACCCTCAGTCCCCAGGTGGGTAGATGGCAGGTTGAATAAAGAGAAGCTAGTGATGTGGGGGTTCTCTCATAACCCTCAGTCCCCAGGTGGGTAGATGGCAGGTTGAATAAAGAGAAGCTAGTGATGTGGGGGTTCTCTCATAACCCTCAGTCCCCAGGTGGGTAGATGGCAGGTTGTATAAAGAGAAGCTAGTGATGTGGGGGTTCTCTCATAACCCTCAGTCCCCAGGTGGGTAGATGGCAGGTTGAATAAAGAGAAGCTAGTGATGTGGGGGTTCTCTCATAACCCTCAGTCCCCAGGTGGGTAGATGGCAGGTTGAATAAAGAGAAGCTAGTGATGTGGGGGTTCTCTCATAACCCTCAGTCCCCAGGTGGGTAGATGGCAGGTTGTATAAAGAGAAGCTAGTGATGTGGGGGTTCTCTCATAACCCTCAGTCCCCAGGTGGGTAGATGGCAGGTTGAATAAAGAGAAGCTAGTGATGTGGGGGTTCTCTCATAACCCTCAGTCCCCAGGTGGGTAGATGGCAGGTTGTATAAAGAGAAGCTAGTGATGTGGGGGTTCTCTCATAACCCTCAGTCCCCAGGTGGGTAGATGGCAGGTTGAATAAAGAGAAGCTAGTGATGTGGGGGTCTCTCATAACCCTCAGTCCCCAGGTGGGTAGATGGCAGGTTGTATAAAGAGAAGCTAGTGATGTGGGGGTTCTCTCATAACCCTCAGTCCCCAGGTGGGTAGATGGCAGGTTGAATAAAGAGAAGCTAGTGATGTGGGGGTTCTCTCATAACCCTCAGTCCCCAGGTGGGTAGATGGCAGGTTGTATAAAGAGAAGCTAGTGATGTGGGGGTTCTCTCATAACCCTCAGTCCCCAGGTGGGTAGATGGCAGGTTGTATAAAGAGAAGCTAGTGATGTGGGGGTTCTCTCATAACCCTCAGTCCCCAGGTGGGTAGATGGCAGGTTGAATAAAGAGAAGCTAGTGATGTGGGGGTTCTCTCATAACCCTCAGTCCCCAGGTGGGTAGATGGCAGGTTGTATAAAGAGAAGCTAGTGATGTGGGGGTTCTCTCATAACCCTCAGTCCCCAGGTGGGTAGATGGCAGGTTGAATAAAGAGAAGCTAGTGATGTGGGGGTTCTCTCATAACCCTCAGTCCCCAGGTGGGTAGATGGCAGGTTGTATAAAGAGAAGCTAGTGATGTGGGGGTTCTCTCATAACCCTCAGTCCCCAGGTGGGTAGATGGCAGGTTGTATAAAGAGAAGCTAGTGATGTGGGGGTTCTCTCATAACCCTCATTCCCCAGGTGGGTAGATGGCAGGTTGTATAAAGAGAAGCTAGTGATGTGGGGGTTCTCTCATAACCCTCAGTCCCCAGGTGGGTAGATGGCAGGTTGAATAAAGAGAAGCTAGTGATGTGGGGGTTCTCTCATAACCCTCAGTCCCCAGGTGGGTAGATGGCAGGTTGTATAAAGAGAAGCTAGTGATGTGGGGGTTCTCTCATAACCCTCAGTCCCCAGGTGGGTAGATGGCAGGTTGAATAAAGAGAAGCTAGTGATGTGGGGGTTCTCTCATAACCCTCAGTCCCCAGGTGGGTAGATGGCAGGTTGTATAAAGAGAAGCTAGTGATGTGGGGGTTCTCTCATAACCCTCAGTCCCCAGGTGGGTAGATGGCAGGTTGTATAAAGAGAAGCTAGTGATGTGGGGGTTCTCTCATAACCCTCAGTCCCCAGGTGGGTAGATGGCAGGTTGAATAAAGAGAAGCTAGTGATGTGGGGGTTCTCTCATAACCCTCAGTCCCCAGGTGGGTAGATGGCAGGTTGAATAAAGAGAAGCTAGTGATGTGGGGGTTCTCTCATAACCCTCAGTCCCCAGGTGGGTAGATGGCAGGTTGAATAAAGAGAAGCTAGTGATGTGGGGGTTCTCTCATAACCCTCAGTCCCCAGGTGGGTAGATGGCAGGTTGTATAAAGAGAAGCTAGTGATGTGGGGGTTCTCTCATAACCCTCAGTCCCCAGGTGGGTAGATGGCAGGTTGTATAAAGAGAAGCTAGTGATGTGGGGGTTCTCTCATAACCCTCAGTCCCCAGGTGGGTAGATGGCAGGTTGTATAAAGAGAAGCTTGTGATGTGGGGGTTCTCTCATAACCCTCAGTCCCCAGGTGGGTAGATGGCAGGTTGTATAAAGATAACCTAGTGATGTGGGGGTTCTCTCATAACCCTCAGTCCCCAGGTGGGTAGATGGCAGGTTGAATAAAGAGAAGCTAGTGATGTGGGGGTTCTCTCATAACCCTCAGTCCCCAGGTGGGTAGATGGCAGGTTGTATAAAGAGAAGCTAGTGATGTGGGGGTTCTCTCATAACCCTCAGTCCCCAGGTGGGTAGATGGCAGGTTGTATAAAGAGAAGCTAGTGATGTGGGGGTTCTCTCATAACCCTCAGTCCCCAGGTGGGTAGATGGCAGGTTGAATAAAGAGAAGCTAGTGATGTGGGGGTTCTCTCATAACCCTCAGTCCCCAGGTGGGTAGATGGCAGGTTGTATAAAGAGAAGCTGGTGATGTGGGGGTTCTCTCATAACCCTCAGTCCCCAGGTGGGTAGATGGCAGGTTGTATAAAGAGAAGCTAGTGATGTGGGGGTTCTCTCATAACCCTCAGTCCCCAGGTGGGTAGATGGCAGGTTGTATAAAGAGAAGCTAGTGATGAGGGGGTTCTCTCATAACCCTCAGTCCCCAGGTGGGTAGATGGCAGGTTGTATAAAGAGAAGCTAGTGATGTGGGGGTTCTCTCATAACCCTCAGTCCCCAGGTGGGTAGATGGCAGGTTGTATAAAGAGAAGCTAGTGATGAGGGGGTTCTCTCATAACCCTCAGTCCCCAGGTGGGTAGATGGCAGGTTGAATAAAGAGAAGCTAGTGATGTGGGGGTTCTCTCATAACCCTCAGTCCCCAGGTGGGTAGATGGCAGGTTGAATAAAGAGAAGCTAGTGATGTGGGGGTTCTCTCATAACCCTCAGTCCTCAGGTGGGTAGATGGCAGGTTGAATAAAGAGAAGCTAGTGATGTGGGGGTTCTCTCATAACCCTCAGTCCCCAGGTGGGTAGATGGCAGGTTGTATAAAGAGAAGCTAGTGATGTGGGGGTTCTCTCATAACCCTCAGTCCCCAGGTGGGTAGATGGCAGGTTGTATAAAGAGAAAACAATAGGCTACATAAAACAATCCATAAATGTAGAATTATTGTTATATATTATATAATTATTATTATTATTATATTATAAATTATACAATTTACACAAAACATTAAGGACTCCTTTCTGTCCATGACAAACTGACCAGGTGAATCCAGGTGGAAGATATGATCCCTTATTGATGTCACTTGTAAATGAAGGGAAAGGGACAGGTTAAAGAAGGATTTTAAGCCTGGAGACAATTGAGACATGAATTGTGTCTGTGTGCTATTAAGAGGGGTAATGAGCAACACAACATTTTTAAGAACATTTAAAACGGGTATGGTAGTAGGTGCCAGGCACACCGGTTTGTGTCAAGAACTGCAACGCTGCTGGGTTTTTCACGCTCGTGTTTCACAACCCAAAGGACATCCAGCCAACTTGACACATTGGAGTCAACATGGACCAGCATCCCTGTGGAAGGCAACACCTGTAGAATCCATTCTGTTCTGAGGACAAAAGGGGGGAGGGAGTGAGGGGGGGGGGGGGTCCTTATTATCTAGTCCACTCAGTGTATAACCTGTAGGCTACACTGCTCAGTTAGAGTAATATCAAGTCCACTCAGTGTATAACCTGTAGACTACACTGCTCAGTTAGAGTAATATCTAGTCCACTCAGTGTATAACCTGTAGACTACACTGCTCAGTTAGAGTAATATCAAGTCCACTCAGTGTATAACCTATAGGCTACACTGCTCAGTTAGAGTAATATCTAGTCTACTCAGTGTTTAACCTATAGACTACACTGGTCAGTTAGAGTAATATCTAGTACACTCAGTGTATAACCTGTAGGCTACACTGCTCAGTTAGAGTAATATCTAGTCCACTCAGTGTATAACCTGTAGGCTACACTGCTCAGTTAGAGTAATATCTAGTCCACTCAGTGAATAAGCTATAGACTACACTGCTCAGTTAGAGTAATATCTAGTCTACTCAGTGTATAACCTATAGACTACACTGCTCAGTTAGAGTAATATCTAGTCCACTCAGTGTATAACCTATAGGCTACACTGCTCAGTTAGAGTAATATCTAGTACCCTCAGTGTATAACCTATAGGCTACACTGCTCAGTCAGAGTAATATCTAGTCCACTCAGTGTATAACCTATAGACTACACTGCTCAGTTAGAGTAATATCTAGTCCACTCAGTGTATAACCTGTAGACTACACTGCTCAGTTAGATTAATATCTAGAACACCCAGTGTATAACCTGTAGACTACACTGCTCAGTTAGAGTAATATCTAGTCCACTCAGTGTATAACCTGTAGACTACACTGCTCAGTTAGAGTAATATCTAGTCCACTCAGTGTATAACCTGTAGACTACACTGCTCAGTTAGAGTAATATCTAGTCCACTCAGTGTATAACCTATAGACTACACTGCTCAGAGTAATATCTAGTCCACTCAGTGTATAACCTATAGACTACACTGCTCAGTTAGAGTAATATCTAGTCCACTCAGTGTATAACCTGTAGACTACACTGCTCAGTTAGAGTAATATCTAGTCCACTCAGTGTATAACCTGTAGGCTACACTGCTCAGTTATAGTAATATCTAGTCCACTCAGTGTATAACCTATAGACTACACTGCTCAGTTAGAGTAATATCTAGTCCACTCAGTGTCTAACCTGTAGACTACACTGCTCAGTTAGAGTAATATCTAGTCCACTCAGTGTATAACCTGTAGACTACACTGCTCAGTTAGAGTAATATCTAGAACACCCAGTGTATAACCTGTAGACTACACTGCTCAGTTAGAGTAATATCTAGTCCACTCAGTGTATAACCTGTAGACTACACTGCTCAGTTAGAGTAATATCTAGTCCACTCAGTGTATAACCTATAGACTACACTGCTCAGAGTAATATCTAGTCCACTCAGTGTATAACCTATAGACTACACTGCTCAGTTAGAGTAATATCTAGTCCACTCAGTGTATAACCTGTAGACTACACTGCTCAGTTAGAGTAATATCTAGTCCACTCAGTGTATAACCTGTAGACTACACTGCTCAGTTAGAGTAATATCTAGTCCACTCAGTGTATAACCTGTAGACTACACTGCTCAGTTAGAGTAATATCTAGTCCACTCAGTGTATAACCTGTAGGCTACACTGCTCAGTTATAGTAATATCTAGTCCACTCAGTGTATAACCTGTAGACTACACTGCTCAGTTAGAGTAATATCTAGTCCACTCAATGTGTAACCTATAGACTACACTGCTCAGTTAGAGTAATATCTAGTCCACTCAGTGTATAACCTATAGACTACACTGCTCAGTTAGAGTAATATCTAGTCCACTCAGTGTATAACCTGTAGGCTACACTGCTCAGTTAGAGTAATATCTAGTCCACTCAGTGTATAACCTATAGAATACACTGCTCAGTTAGAGTAATATCTAGTCCACTCAGTGTATAACCTATAGACTACACTGCTCAGTTAGAGTAATATCTAGTCCACTCAGTGTATAACCTATAGACTACACTGCTCAGTTAGAGTAATATCTAGTCCACTCAGTGTACAACCTGTAGACTACACTGCTCAGTTAGAGTAATATCTAGTCCACTCAGTGTATAACCTGTAGACTACACTGCTCAGTTAGAGTAATATCTAGTCCACTCAGTGTATAACCTATAGACTACACTGCTCAGTTAGAGTAATATCTAGTCCACTCAGTGTATAACCTGTAGGCTACACTGCTCAGTTAGAGTAATATCTAGTCCACTCAGTGTATAACCTGTAGGCTACACTGCTCAGTTAGAGTAATATCTAGTCCACTCAGTGTATAACCTGTAGACTACACTGCTCAGTTAGAGTAATATCTAGTCCACTCAGTGTATAACCTGTAGGCTACACTGCTCAGTTAGAGTAATATCTAGTCCACTCAGTGTATAACCTGTAGGCTACACTGCTCAGTTAGAGTCCGTCTGTTAAGGTGCCTCTTTATCAGCATCATAAATAATAATAATAATAAAATAGAATAATACCTACTGACATGGAGACAGACGGACCAGATTCTCCCGGTAAAGTGGGACTAGAGGAAGATATAAACACCATGGACACCGTCAGGAGAGGTTTCAGAATAATAACTACTGAAATGGAGACAGACGGACCAGATTCTCCCGGTAAAGTGGGACTAGAGGAAGATATAAACACCATGGACACCGTCAGGAGAGGTTTCAGAATAATAACTACTGAAATGGAGACAGACGGACCAGATTCTCCCTGTAAAGTGGGACTAGAGGAAGATATAAACACCCTGGACACCGTCAGGAGAGGTTTCAGAATAATAACTACTGAAATGGAGACAGACGGACCAGATTCTCCCTGTAAAGTGGGACTAGAGGAAGAGAAGAAACACCCTGGACACCGTCAGGAGAGGTTTCAGAATAATAACTACTGAAATGGAGACAGACGGACCAGATTCTCCCTGTAAAGTGGGACTAGAGGAAGAGAAGAAACATCCATTAACCCTCACTTCTGTAGTCCTGTAATGTGTCTGTAAGGGCACCTCCTAGATCCACAGCCCTTGCCAGGTCAAGAGAGTTTGATTGGAGCATGTCAGAAAGACAATTGGCATCACCAAGCACTTTACAAAAGGTAACCAAAAGCACTATTAAATGTACATCTATCTGAGAAAGAAGGCCCCTTGCCTACACTGATCTATCACCACTATTTTCAAGTGTGATATCCTGTAGCGCTCTCAGAACTGCTGGAAGGCTGTCCCTCAAATTACAGCATGCCATGTATCTGCATGCCCACCTTACATCCGTAAGTCTCTGTAGTTCCCTGGGCTGCTGCTGTGGATACAGCTCTTTCTGAGCTGCAAGCCACTTCAGATGAACGTAAGAGCCAGATACAAAGTTTTAAAGCTTCAGCAGGAGAGCAAAACAGTGAACGGCCTCATGCACTGATTTTACAGCATCGACAAGAACCACATTCAAACAATGTGCATTACAGTGCACATAAAATGCTAATCGTGCACTGTTTTTAATCCGTGCAGACAAACCAGAATGTTTTACGCTGTTGATGGATGCACCGTCATATCCTTGCCCCACAAGATTATTCCTGTAGTCCAGACCGTGTTTTTCAAGGCAATCAATGATCATGTTTGTGAGCCCTGCTGCATCTAAGCTTTCAGCTGACTGGAAGTGGTAAAGGTTTCGTGGATGTAATGGACCGTTGTCATAGTACCTCACAACTAAAGACATTTGTTATTCTTTCTTTAAATCTTTGGTTTCATCTGAAATGACACTAAAAACTTCAATTTCTTTTACTTCTCTTATTAGTTCACTTTGTACCATCTCAGTTCAGCGCTCAACAACTTCCTTCTGGATTTGGTGGCTTGTGTACTTAGCATGGCCACATGCATTCATCCTTTTCTCTATGAGGGTCATGCTTTGCTATTTCTACTAAGATTGTCAAACCATTACCCTTGTTGTGAGAGTCATTAGACTCTCTGCTCATCAGACTCTCTGCTCATCAGACTCTCTGCTCATCAGACTCTCTGCTCATAGGACTCTCATGACCTCTCTGCTCATCAGACTCTCATGACCTCTCTGCTCATCAGACTCTCTGCTCATCAGACTCTCATGACTTCTCTGCTCATCAGACTCTCTGCTCATCAGACTCTCATGACCTCTCTGCTCATCAGACTCTCTGCTCATAAGACTCTCTGCTCATCAGACTCTCATGACCTCTCTGCTCATCAGACTCTCATGACCTCTCTGCTCATCAGACTCTCATGACCTCTCTGCTCATCAGACTCTCTGCTCATCAGACTCTCATGACCTCTCTGCTCATCAGACTCTCTGCTCATCAGACTCTCATGACCTCTCTGCTCATCAGACTCTCATGACCTCTCTGCTCATAAGACTCTCTGCTCATCAGACTCTCATGACCTCTCTGCACTATATTTTGAGTAGCAGTTAATAGGAGCCCATCTGCAATTGTTTAAATGAAAGTACAGTTTTCCTCTACTTTCTTTCTCCGGTCCTCATTGATGACATCTAACATTGATGAGTTGCTGTCAGCAGCCCTTTGATGCTGATTCCAAGCATACAAAGCATTGATATGATGCTCTGCCTTCGAATGGAGCTTAAACCCAGTGATCTTTAAACAGCGCCTTTTTCCAGTTACAAACACCTGACTGTGATGTGAAGGCAGATTCAGGTGTATTGAGCAGAGAAAAATGCCTACAGGCAAAACAATAAGTCGAATCTTGATTTACAGAATATTCAAGCCATGAATTGTCCTTATACCAGGAGCTGTTGAAAGTCCTTTTCCTAGAACCATGCTGAGTTCTGGGAAATGTTTTCAAACACGGCTGTACAGGACCCTCTTCTCTGGATCTTGAAATGTCTGAAATACATGTTAAATAATGTGTCATATCTCCATGTCTCCATATCTCCATCTCCAATGTATAATTAAGGGATCCACAAGATTAGATACTAACAGCTGCTAACTGAACTGTGTAGTTTAAAGTATAGTCCTGTCCTACCATTGGTTCCTTTGGGAACAGCATATCTGGTGCTTGATGCAGTAGGGAGGGGCTCCCATCTCCTGGTAGCTCTGGCTCACTGTCCCGCTCAGAGAGGTCTCTGTGTCTTCCCTTGATGCAGTAGGGAGGGGCTCCCATCTCCTGGTAGCTCTGGCTCACTGTCCCGCTCAGAGAGGTCTCTGTGTCTTCCCTTGATGCAGTAGGGAGGGGCACCCATCTCCTGGTAGCTCTGGCTCACTGTCCCGCTCAGAGAGGTCTCTGTGTCTTCCCTTGATGCAGTAGGGAGGGGCACCCATCTCCTGGCAGCTCTGGCTCACTGTCCTGCTCAGAGCCAGAGGTCTCTGTGTCTTCCCTTGATGCAGTAGGGAGGGGCTCCCATCTCCTGGCAGCTCTGGCTCACTGTCCTGCTCAGAGAGGTCTCTGTGTCTTCCCTTGATGCAGTAGGGAGGGGCTCCCATCTCCTGGCAGCTCTGGCTCACTGTCCTGCTCAGAGCCAGAGGTCTCTGTGTCTTCCCTTGATGCAGTTGGGAGGGGCTCCCATCTCCTGGCAGCTCTGGCTCACTGTCCTGCTCAGAGCCAGAGGTCTCTGTGTCTTCCCTTGATACATCTATTACATTAAAATAACACAAGAACCATTAGTGTGTCATCAAAATAAAAATGCCACAGCCTTTAAAACAAGAACACACATGAATCAACAACCAACATTTTAAAGTGAGGCTTAATCTGACAAAATCATCTATTACAAGCTGAAGCTAAACTTAAATTTTGAACTGAGCATCTGACTGACTGTCTGGTAGATAATCTGACCTGGTGGTGGTAGACTGGGTCCTTGTGATGTCTGACCACACTGACTCTGACTAGTCTCAGGTAGGGAGCTGCTCTGACCTGGTGGTGGTAGACTGGGTCCTTGTGAAGTCTGACCACACTGACTCTGACTAGTCTCAGGTAGGGAGCTGTTCTGACCTGGTGGTGGTAGACTGGGTCCTTGTGAAGTCTGACCACACTGACTCTGACTAGTCTCAGGTAGGGAGCTGTTCTGACCTGGTGGTGGTAGACTGGGTCCTTGTGAAGTCTGACCACACTGACTCTGGGGTCTGTTTGCACCTGATCTGCCTGTTTGTGCTTCTTTAAAAATAAGTCTATCTCTCCCTTTCTTTTCATGTTTTTTTGACCCTATGCAAAAATAAGAGTCTATGGTTACATCTAAGCATCCAATTACCTATATTTTAGTCCAATCTCAATCGTAATTTTAAAATCCCCATTATCATAACTGTACCTTAACTTCATTGGAATGAAAAGCGTGCCTGAAGAAAACTGCCTGTTTCTCAGCCCAGAAGATAGTAAATATATAAACCTTAAAACTTACTTCAAATATGATGCTTTCGCCAAGAGTGAAAAGAGCTGGTGGAGCTGTGGAAATATTCTCTCTTCTTATTCTGTATGTTCTTCTTATTCTTTTGTATCTCGCAACCAACATTAATATTCTCTCTTCCCCTGTAATGCCCGAGGTGTAGTGGAGGAAGGAGTCAGACGCAGGAGACAGAGAGTTCAGAGTAGCGTAACTTTAATCACCACAAAGGTGAACACAATGCCACTAAAACCAAATTCCCCAACACACAAGGGGAACTAAATAGTTCCGAAAATATAACGTACACGTACCGTGACATACAAGCATGTAGACATACAAGCACTTAGAGAACCGATCCACAAACACCAAAACCGTAGTGTTCCCCTGAGACGGGGGAAGATCGGTCAGGAAATCTACGGATAGGTGAGACCATGGCCGTTGTGGAACGGGGAGGGGTTATAACTTCCCTCTAGGAAGGTGCCTAGGAGCCTTACTCTGGGTGCACACCGAACAGGAAGAGACATAAACCCTAACATCCCTAGCCAAGGTGGGCCACCAATACTTCTCCCGGAGGCCCCGCACTGTCCTCACCACCCCAGGGTGACCCGAGGAGGGTATGGTGTGAGCCCACCGAATCAGTTGGTCCCGAACACCAAGCGGCACGTACTTCCGCCCAGCCGAACACTGAGGAGGCGCAGGCTCCGCCCGTAACGCCCGCTCGATGTTCGAGTCCACCTCCCATACCACTGGTGCCATCAGCCTCGAGGCGGGAAGGATGGGAGTAGGCTTGGTGGCCCTATCTTCCATGTCATAAAGGCAGGACAGTGCGTCAGCCTTTACATTCTGAGAGCCTGGTCTATATGACAGAGTAAACCGGAATCGGGTGAAGAACATGGCCATCTTGCGTGACGTGGATTCAGTCTCCTAGCTGCCCGAATATACTCCAGATTCTGGTGGTCGGTCCAGATGAGAAAAGGGTGCTTAGCCCCCTCAAGCCAGTGTCTCCACACCTTCAAAGCCCTGACCACCGCTAACAACTCCCTGTCCCCCACATCATAGTTACACCCCGCTGGACTGAGCTTCCTCGAAAAGAAAGCGCAGGGGCGGAGTTTTGGTGGCGTGCCCGAGCGCTGTGATAGCACGGCACCCACCCCAGCCTCGGACGCGTCCACCTCCACTATGAATGCTAGAGAGGGGTCCGGGTACGCCAACACGGGTGCATCCGTGAACAGTGCCTTCAACCTATTGAAAGCTCTGTCTGCCCCTGCCGACCACCGCAAACGCACCGGGCCCCCCTTCAGCAGTGAGGTAATGGGAGCCGCTACCTGGCCAAAACCCCAGGTAAACCTCCGGTAGTAATTGGCAAACCCCAAAAACCGCTGCACCTCCTTCACCGTGGTCGGAGTTGGCCTATTACGCACGGCCTTAATGCGGTCACACTCCATCACCACTCCCGAGGTGGAAATGCGATAACCCAGGAAGGAGACGGCTCTTTTGGAGAACACACACTTCTCAGCCTTGACGTATAGGTCATGCTCCAGCAGTCTCCCAAGCACCTTGCGTACCAGAGACACATGCGTCGCGGGTGGCGGAATAGATCAGAATATCATCAATATAAACCACCACGCCCTGCCCGTGCAGGTCCCTGAGAATCTCATCTACAAAGGATTGAAAGATGGCTGGAGCATTCTTTAACCCATACGGCATGACGAGGAACTCATAGTGGCCTGATGTGGTACTAAACGCGATTTTCCACTCGTCTCCATCCCGAATACGCACCAAACTATACGCGCTCCTGAGATCCAGTTTTGTAAAGGCCTGTGAAATGATTCCACCGCCGTAGCGATGAGAGGTAGTGGGTAACTAAACCCCACTGTGATTTAGACCTCTATAATCAATACACGGACGCAGACCTCCCTCCTTTTTCTTCACAAAAAATTAACTCGGGGAGACGGGTGAGATGGAGGGCCGAATGTACCCCTGTCCCAGAGCTTCCGTGACGTATATCTCCATAGCCAACGTCTCCTCCTGGGACAAAGGGTACACGTGACTCTTAGGAAGCGCAGCGTTTACCTGGAGATCTATCGCACAATCCCCTCCCGGTCGATGAGGTGGTCATTTAGTCGCTTTCTTTTTACTGAAAGCGATTGCCAAATCGGCATACTCGGGGGGAATGCACACCGTGGAACCCTGGTCTGGACTCTCCACCGACGTGGCACCGATGGAAACTCCCAGACACCTTCCAGAACACTCCTCTGACCACCCCTGGAGAACCCCCTGTTTCCACGAAATCGTAGGATTGTGATTAGCCAGCCAGGGAATCCCCAGCACCACTGGAAACGCAGGCGAATCAATAATGTAGAGACTTATACGCTCCCTATGATTCCCCTGCGTCACCATGTCCAGTGGAACTGTGGCCTCCCTGACCAACCCTGACCCTAATGGCCAGCTATCTAGGGAGTGGGAAGGGAGACTCTATCGGCACAAGCGGAACACCTAGCTTGATGGCGGGCCTGCTGGGTAATAAAGTCCCACTACAAACAGGTGTAACCAATAAACAAACAAGGAGGGGGAGGTAAAAATCAGAGGCAGCTAGTAGGCCGGTGACGACGACCGCCGAGCGCCACCCGAACAGGAAGGGGAGCCATCTTCGGTAGGAGTCGTGACATCCCCGTCCTCGCTTTGAACGTCAAAATAAATGCTTCTTTCAACAAGAGGTGAAATGACATGTCAATCAGCATCAAACTGCCAGTAGAGAATGACATTTTGGGGTTGCACCTAGCCAGAGGTGTGGCCGGGGTGGCACTGGACACCCCTGACATCTGAATGCCACCTCGGACACCCCTCTGGCTCCGCACCTGTTATGATACGGCCTGAATTCGAACCAGGGTGTCTGTAGTGACACCTCTAGCACTGAGATGCAGTGCCTTAGACCGCTGAACCAGGGTGTCTGTAGTGACGCCTCTAGCACTGAGATGCAGTGTCTTAGACCGCTGAACCAGGGTGTCTGTAGTGACGCCTCTAGCACTGAGATGCAGTGCCTTAGACCACTGAACCAGGGTCTGTAGTGACTCCTCTAGCACTGAGATGCAGTGCCTTAGACCACTGAACCAGGGTGTCTGTAGTGACTCCTCTAGTACTGAGATGCAGTGTCTTAGACCACTGCGCCACTCGGGAGCCCTGGAGATGTAAATAAATGGTGTTTCTTTAAGAAGATGGACCTGGCTGACATGGCCTGTTTCCTCACCTCATTCTCCTTGTGGTTATCCATGGTTGGTTATTTACCTGGTAACAACAAGTGAAAATGAAACAAGGACTGAAGCACTCCTTATTTTAGTCAACTAGCGACTGAATGACATGGTGTTTCTTTGAAAAGATGGGCGTGGCTGATATGAAACATACATACAAGGGGAAGGATCCACAGACACAGAGGCTGATATGAAACATACATACAAGGGGAAAGGATCCACAGACACAGAGACTGATATGAAACATACATACAAGGGGAAAGGATCCACAGACACAGAGGCTGATATGAAACATACATACAAGGGGAAAGGATCCACAGACACAGAGACTGATATGAAACATACATACAAGGGTAAAGGATCCACAGACACAGAGACTGATATGAAACATACATACAAGGGGAAAGAAGACACAGACACAGAGGCTGATATGAAACATACATACAAGTGTAAAGGATCCACAGACACAGAGACTGATATGAAACATACATACAAGGGTAAAGGATCCACAGACACAGAGACTGATATGAAACATACATACAAGGGGAAAGGATCCACAGACACAGAGACTGATATGAAACATACATACAAGGGTAAAGGATCCACAGACACAGAGACTGATGATCTTTCTGCACATCTCTTTATTTACAATGCTGGTTGCCATGGTTAACACAAACACGGGACATTAAGTGCAACCTGAATTGACTCAGAATAGTAACATAAATCTAGTCCTACAGTGAGGTCAAAGAGAGGTCAAACAGGTGTGTGTGTTAGTCAGATTACCCAGTGTCCACAGCAACCCTATTGATTAGTCCTACAGTATCACAGAGAGGTCAAACAGGTGTGTGTGTTAGTCAGATTACCCAGTGTCCACAGCAACACTATTGATGATTCTCTACTCCCAGTGTACGTGGTGTCAAACAGGTGTGTGTGTGTGTTAGTCAGATTACCCAGTGTCCACAGCAACACTATTGATTATTCTCTACTCCCAGTGTACGTGGTGTACTATGGTCTTAGCCCCTCCCCCATTACCATTATTTACCATGACGTCTGTATGAAAAGTCACCTGACCATAGAGTCTTGCAGTGTTAATACTTTCTGGGTCTTGTCAGAGCTGCACATTTAAACTGGTTCTTCCCTTATTGAAATGGTGAATAAAGGAACATAATGCTTTCATTTTCAATGAAGACAAAATGAATAAACGTTTAGAGAGTTAATGTATGATTTAACACGGCCTGTATCTCTGTATTACAGCACGTCAAATAAAGATGAAACAGGAAGTGTGACTTCTTTCCCTAATGTGGACATTGGAGACATGACTCTGATCATTCTCCTGTATAGATACTGTTCCTGTAATAGTGGAGACATGACTCTGATCATTCTCCTGTATAGATACTGTTCCTGTAATAGTGGAGACATGACTCTGATCATTCTCCTGTATAGATACTGTTCCTGTAATAGTGGAGACATGACTCTGATCATTCTCCTGTATAGATACTGTTCCTGTAATAGTGGAGACATGACTCTGATCATTCTCCTGTATAGATACTGTTCCTGTAATAGTGGAGACATGACTCTGATCATTCTGCTGTATAGATACTGTTCCTGTAATAGTGGAGACATGACTCTGATCATTCTCCTGTATAGACACTGTTCCTGTAATAGTGGAGACATGACTCTGATCATTCTCCTGTATAGATACTGTTCCTGTAATAGTGGAGACATGACTCTGATCATTCTCCTGTATAGATACTGTTCCTGTAATAGTGGAGACGTGACTCTGATCATTCTCCTGTATAGATACTGTTCCTGTAATAGTGGAGACGTGACTCTGATCATTCTCCTGTATAGATACTGTTCCTGTAATAGTGGAGACATGACTCTGATCATTCTCCTGTATAGATACTGTTCCTGTAATAGTGGAGACGTGACTCTGATCATTCTCCTGTATAGATACTGTTCCTGTAATAGTGGAGACATGACTCTGATAATTCTCCTGTATAGATAATGTTCCTGTAATAGTGGAGACATGACTCTGATCATTCTGCTGTATAGATACTGTTCCTGTAATAGTGGAGACGTGACTCTGATCATTCTCCTGTATAGATACTGTTCCTGTAATAGTGGAGACGTGACTCTGATCATTCTCCTGTATAGATACTGTTCCTGTAATAGTGGAGACATGACTCTGATCATTCTCCTGTATAGATACTGTTCCTGTAATAGTGGAGACGTGACTCTGATCATTCTCCTGTATAGATACTGTTCCTGTAATAGTGGAGACATGACTCTGATCATTCTCCTGTATAGATACTGTTCCTGTAATAGTGGAGACATGACTCTGATCATTCTGCTGTATAGATACTGTTCCTGTAATAGTGGAGACATGACTGATCATTCTCCTGTTCACATACTGTTCCTGTAATAGTGGAGACATGACTCTGATCATTCTCCTGTATAGATACTGTTCCTGTAATAGTGGAGACATGACTCTGATCATTCTGCTGTATAGATACTGTTCCTGTAATAGTGGAGACATGACTCTGATCATTCTGCTGTATAGATACTGTTCCTGTAATAGTGGAGACATGACTGATCATTCTCCTGTTCACATACTGTTCCTGTAATAGTGGAGACATGACTCTGATCATTCTCCTGTATAGATACTGTTCCTGTAATAGTGGAGACATGACTCTGATCATTCTCCTGTATAGATACTGTTCCTGTAATAGTGGAGACGTGACTCTGATCATTCTCCTGTTCACATACTGTTCCTGTAATAGTGGAGACATGACTCTGATCATTCTCCTGTATAGATACTGTTCCTGTAATAGTGGAGACATGACTCTGATCATTCTCCTGTATAGATACTGTTCCTGTAATAGTGGAGACATGACTCTGATCATTCTCCTGTATAGATACTGTTCCTGTAATAGTGGAGACATGACTCTGATCATTCTGCTGTATAGATACTGTTCCTGTAATAGTGGAGACATGACTCTGATCATTCTCCTGTATAGATACTGTTCCTGTAATAGTGGAGACGTGACTCTGATCATTCTCCTGTATAGATACTGTTCCTGTAATAGTGGAGACATGACTCTGATCATTCTCCTGTATAGATACTGTTCCTGTAATAGTGGAGACGTGACTCTGATCATTCTCCTGTATATATACTGTTCCTGTAATAGTGGAGACGTGACTCTGATCATTCTCCTGTATAGATACTGTTCCTGTAATAGTGGAGACATGACTCTGATCATTCTCCTGTATAGATACTGTTCCTGTAATAGTGGAGACATGACTCTGATCATTCTCCTGTATAGATACTGTTCCTGTAATAGTGGAGACATGACTCTGATCATTCTCCTGTATATATACTGTTCCTGTAATAGTGGAGACATGACTCTGATCATTCTCCTGTATAGATACTGTTCCTGTAATAGTGGAGACATGACTCTGATCATTCTCCTGTATAGATACTGTTCCTGTAATAGTGGAGACATGACTCTGATCATTCTCCTGTATAGATACTGTTCCTGTAATAGTGGAGACGTGACTCTGATCATTCTCCTGTATAGATACTGTTCCTGTAATAGTGGAGACATGACTCTGATCATTCTGCTGTATAGATACTGTTCCTGTAATAGTGGAGACATGACTCTGATCATTCTCCTGTATAGATACTGTTCCTGTAATAGTGGAGACATGACTCTGATCATTCTGCCTGTATAGATACTGTTCCTGTAATAGTGGAGACATGACTCTGATCATTCTCCTGTATAGATACTGTTCCTGTAATAGTGGAGACATGACTCTGATCATTCTCCTGTATAGATACTGTTCCTGTAATAGTGGAGACATGACTCTGATCATTCTCCTGTATAGATACTGTTCCTGTAATAGTGGAGACATGACTCTGATCATTCTCCTGTATAGATACTGTTCCTGTAATAGTGGAGACATGACTCTGATCATTCTCCTGTATAGATACTGTTCCTGTAATAGTGGAGACATGACTCTGATCATTCTCCTGTATAGATACTGTTCCTGTAATAGTGGAGACATGACTCTGATCATTCTCCTGTATAGATACTGTTCCTGTAATAGTGGAGACATGACTCTGATCATTCTCCTGTATAGATACTGTTCCTGTAATAGTGGAGACATGACTCTGATCATTCTCCTGTATAGATACTGTTCCTGTAATAGTGGAGACATGACTCTGATCATTCTCTGTATAGATACTGTTCCTGTAATAGTGGAGACATGACTCTGATCATTCTCCTGTATAGATACTGTTCCTGTAATAGTGGAGACATGACTCTGATCATTCTCCGTATAGATACTGTTCCTGTAATAGTGGAAACATGACTCTGATCATTCTCCTGTATAGATACTGTTTCCTGTAAGTGGAGACATGCCTCTGATCATTCTCCTGTATAGATATTGTTCCTGTAATAGTGGAGACATGACTCTGATCATTCTGCTGTATAGATACTGTTCCTGTAATAGTGGAGACATGACTCTGATCATTCTCCTGTATAGATACTGTTCCTGTAATAGTGGAGACATGACTCTGATCATTCTCCCGTATAGATACTGTTCCTGTAATAGTGGAAACATGACTCTGATCATTCTCCTGTATAGATACTGTTCCTGTAATAGTGGAGACATGACTCTGATCATTCTCCTGTATAGATACTGTTCCTGTAATAGTGGAGACATGACTCTGATCATTCTCCTGTATAGATACTGTTCCTGTAATAGTGGAGACATGACTCTGATCATTCTCCTGTATAGATACTGTTCCTGTAATAGTGGAGACATGACTCTGATCATTCTCCTGTATAGATACTGTTCCTGTAATAGTGGAGACATGACTCTGATCATTCTCCTGTTAATAGATACTGTTCCTTTATAGTGGAGACATGACTCTGATCATTCCTCCTGTATAGATACTGTTCCTGTAATAGTGAGACATGACTCTGATCATTCTCCTGTATAGATACTGTTCCTGTAATAGTGGAGACATGACTCTGATCATTCTCCTGTATAGATATTGTTCCTGTAGTAGTGGAGACATGACTCTGATCATTCTCCTGTATAGATACTGTTCCTGTAATAGTGAGGACATGACTCTGATCATTCTCCTGTATAGATACTGTTCCTGTAAATAGTGGAGGACATGACTCTGATCATTCTCCTGTATAGGATACTGTTCCTGTAATAGTGAGACATGACTCTGATCATTCTCCTGTATAGATACTGTTCCTGTAATAGTGGAGACATGACTCTGATCATTCTCCTGTATAGTA